>NC_056726.1:92209068-92266568 GCF_019279795.1 Protopterus annectens | reverse complement strand
CATCCTTCAGTTTGTACCTGTCCAGGCACAGACTTCACATTCAAATGTACCAGTGGTTCCTCATCAGAAGCATCTCAGGTATACATGAGTTCATAAGTTACCCAAAGCATTAAATATCCATGTCCTTTTTGTTATCTGTAGAATTCTTTGTGGTGATTCTACACCTGGTCAACAAATCTGTAAATGACCCAGTGCTACTCAACCTACTTTATGTTTGCAGGACTGACAGTAAAATAAGTACAAGATCAAGGGACCTAAGTCTATACTGCAGAATAAAAATAACTTGTTGGCATGATTGATATCTAGCCCTAAGAATTCTCCACTTTGGGAACAAAATTTCACTGTTTGAAAAGATAAACATCATCATCAGACAACTTTTTCAAATGTTCTGCATGGAATCAAGATGTTGCTTCAAATGTCTCCACCTCTGTTGACTGAGCTTCAATCTCCAACCTTCTTCAATAGTCATGCATCTCTCATGCAATACGGCCATTTCTTTGCTGGATGCCCTTGTTTCCTCTTGGTTTCTTCCTGCCTCTCCCAAACCTTCTTCACCAAATCATCTTTTGCTTGGCAATCATAAATGGTTCTCTTTGACCTCTACAACTGGAGGAACTTTGACTTCAGCTTTGAGATCATCATTTCTTTGTCTATCTCACAGTGTGCATCTTACCAGCCTTCTCAGGCACTTCACCTACACCATCTCTAACTTTGCCAACTGCTCTGCCTCCATTGCCCAGGTGTGTGTATCATACAGAATTACTGGTTGCAGCACTGATTTGTACACCTTACTTTTAAGCTACTTTTATATTCTTCTGTCAGATATTATCACTGATACACTGTGCCATTTGGATATAGCCCATCTGATTCTAGCTTTGATGTCCTCATTCAGACTTCTCCTCAACCACCCCTTCCAGATACTTGAAGCTGTTAACATGTTCCACTATCTTCCCCAACTAGCTCAATTTTCAGCTTCTTGTGCCCCCTTTTGCTGGCACTACAGCTGCCTTATCTGTACTCATTTCATCTCATACTCCTTCAGTTTTACATTCCATTCCTTTATCATTTGCTGAACATCTTGTTCAGAGTCTGCTTACTATGCCACATTGTCTGCATACAGCAACTTTGTTGCTCTGTTCCATCTGACCTGTAGTCCATCACCAGTATGAGCAGTAGTTTGTGCAGAGCTGAACTCTGATGTACACCCACTCCCACTGTGAACCTTTCTGTGAGTCTGAACACTGTCCATGCTAGTGTCATTTGATCCTTGTAAGTAGCCTGCAGTAATTCTACCAGTGTAGGACTGCCCAAATCAGCTTTCTTGGCACCTTCTCATATACTTTCTCCAATTCTACAACTCTGTATATTCATTTATCAATCAACCTCTCTAGTACCTTTATGCAGTGTGACAGGAGATATATATCTCTTTACTACCCACAGTTGTGAACATCCCATTTGTTCATGTACACTGGCACTAGAATGCTTATTCTCCAGTCATCCTGGATATGCCTTTCTCTTCATTCTGCTATGAGTACCCTCAAGAGCCATTTCTCCCTGGCTCACCCTAACTCTCGATTATATCTGCTGGTGACCTCATCTTAGCCTGTGGTCTCCCTGACTTCATATTTTATAGTACTGTCATTACTTCTTCTTGGATGGGCTCTTCTTCCTCTTTCATTGTAGGTTGTGTATGGTGCAGTACAGTTTGTGTGCAGGTGTCTTCATTCAGAAGTTGCTGTGGGTACTCCTTCTGACTACCTTTATTGTGCTGTGGACTGTTGAGCAGATTATTACTGGTATCCCTTGTGAATGGTGTCTGGTGATCACCTTCTTTATCTTTCTTCCTTTGCCTTGCAACCAAATAGAGTTTGTTCCATCTGCTGATTCCAGAAGCTAGTAGATTGCTTCCAATGCCATGTTCTTTGATATTGAGATATAGCCTCTTTGTTAGCCAACCAGTATCCCTTCTTAGCATGCTTCATCTTTAATATCTTGCACTATTTAATGCACTGATAATTTCCTGGACTTCTGTATTCCACATAGATTTTCCTTATATACCTTATTTTGATACTTGGCTTGGTTGCATATCTGTTCTACAGTCAGACCTCTCAACCAATTGGGGACAAATTTCAACAGAATCAGGGACAAGTCAAGAAAAAATCAGGGACAATCAGGGACACTTTTGAAATATTAGTGCTATTAACTTGAAACATTGACAGAATCTGAGCATATGAATTAATACACATTTATTGAAGTAAAAGAAGTTTATAACTCTTAATTATTGTCATTATTCTTTAAGTGTAATTCACCACCTTTCCTCCAAAAGTCACTAGTTTTAGGAGGGATTAAGAGGGACAAAGCTAAAATGTGAGTCAAAATCAGGGATGTCCCTGAAAATCAGGGGCAGTTGAGAGGTATGCCTACAGTCCTTATACTGAAGTGCCACCATTCTTCTTCTTCTTCAACTTCACTTATATCCTCTTCTTCCTGATGTGCTAATGGCTTGATTATTTCCTTGAAATCTTGTGTTTTCACCCCAGTCAACTTACAGATCTTTAGCTTAGTCTCTGTTGACCTTAAACTCTTCTCTTACAACTGTCTGCAGCTGATTGTTGCCACCACTGGTTTATGCTGTGGGCAAACTGTTTTCCTCCGGGTGACTTGCAATCACTGATTCTAACACAATGCACTTTTCTAACTAGGAGGAAGTCTATCTAAGTTGCATATTGGCCAGTCTTGTGTGCGGGCTTGTGACTGTCTCTCTTTCTGAACCATGTGTTGGCCACCATCAAACCATTTGCTGACAGAAGATTAGAATGAATTCTCCTTCTTTATTCCTGTTGACCCACTAATGTGGACCAATACAGTCTTCATACTCTGTTCTGCCTGTTACTATATGTGCATTCAGGTCATTCATTATCAACGTCAACTCATAGTGTCCTGTTTATGCTGTAGGTCCTGCAACTGTTGCCTGAATGCACTTTTTCCCTTCTCCATCAAAATCCTGTTTTGGGGCATAGACTAAGATTATCAGTATTACCTTATATTCACACTGAAGACTGGTAGGCATGAGTCTATATTCTGATGACATCATTTTCAAGAACTGTCCTTCACCTCAATTCCCACACCATTTCAAGTCCATCCTCGCACTATGTAGTAGAGCCTGACTCTCAAGGCAAGTGGCTTTGCTACACAGCCCTTTACCTTATCAATTCACAGGATGTCCAGTCTCCTCCTTATCATCATGACATCCACTTCAAGCTATATCATGTCAGTGAGCCTATATTCAGTGTAGCAATCCTTGGTTCATATTTGTCAGGTTGATTGATCTTATGCCCAGCTTTCATTCAACAGAGCTATCACAGATAGCACATGCTGGGTAATTTGAGAATAGCTGGCCAGTAGCTTATCACCTCAGGGCACACACTTGCCAGTAGATGCACGTATACCACTCCCAGCATTAGCAAGGGTCCTTGGCACAGGTTACAGTCATCTAGGATCTCAACCAGCATATACCAGTTCCTATTTTTGTCATCATTAGGCAATGTGACCAAATCCCTGGAGCCAATTTTTACACTGTCAATTGATTAGCCATAGCACAGCATGAATTCTGTGGTTCATGTTCTCCAAGCTAGAAGATGCTGCATACCACAGTCGATGCCAAAAGCAGCTGGTCTGTACAACTTTTACCATGATAGGAACCAACTGAAGTCTGTGCTGCTGCCCTTATCTCCATTCAGTTTTGGGTTAGTTTGAGGAGGAAGCATTCGACATGTTTTTTGGGAAGTAGAAGAAACCCCACAAAGACATAGGAGGAACATGAAAACTCCACAGAAGTACTGGTCAGAAGTCAGGATCAAGCCCTGTACAGCAACCCTTGTAAAGCAAAGCCTGTCCTTCACTGTCTTTAAATGTAACTTGGAAGAATAGATTTTTAAACCTATCTTAGATGAATGGATGAGATATTGCAAGTTTACCTTGGATGTCATCCATTTATCCCTTATGAACAGGAGAGAAATTAGTTGGGTGTACCAGTGGGAATGCAGTTGCTAAGCTTCAAATGGCTTAAGTGATCTATTGCTAAGTAAAAGCATATATACCAGTGTTCTGGGTGCATTAATAGCACATACTATGAATATTCAAATAAATCACAGCATCTATTCTTGGGAGAAAAACATTTCTGTGGTAGTTTCTGTGGTTCACTATGGTCTGAACTCTGAAACTGTTTTTGAATTTGGTAACTATGTAGTTTGTAACAAAGTTCCTTTTAATAATTAGTTGTGCTTTTACCAATTTTCTGGACAATTTTACTAAGCCTCATGTCCCCTCCATTAAGTAATATAAAATAATCAGCATGGCAATCATAAAAGAAATATTTCTAGGAGTATACACAGAAACATATCAGACAATTATGAATATGTCCAAATGCCATCCATTAACTTATAATACATGCTTCAAAGCTGCAAGTCTATTTGTAATACATATATATTCACATCACTCATTACATTAAAACAGAGACAACTATGATTATCTACATAATATATGTATCATAAAAAATACTGACTTGAAATCAGAGTCAATAAATCTGCTACTAAAAAAATATAAAAGGTGATGGGAATTCATGAAGACTTCGTGATAGCTAACAGTTGCTAATAATGGGTTTGAGACTTGTGTGGGGAACACAATTAATGCACACACCCAAGGAAAGTGGGAGAGAGAAAAGAAGATGTGAGGTATGGGTGAAGAAGAGGGACAAACAAGAGGAATATTGGAATAGGAAAATCTGAGGGAAAGTCAGAGGGGCATGGGTAATATTGTTGTGGTAGGAATAGGCCCCATTTTTTTTAAATAATGGAAAGAAAGGTAAACACAGGGAGAGAGTAGGTGAAGGTAAGCACAGCAGGTACACCCATAGAACAAATAGCACAACACAAGACAGACAAAGGTTGGTAAAACAGTATGGACAGGTGAGTTACACAGACAGCACACTGCACAATACGGGCAATGGAAAGTTGTCAAACAGGGTGGGGATGCATACCAGCCATGGTGAAATGCAGTAAAAAGAAAATCTACCTATGCACTATCATATTAGCACATGTTGCATAATGTATAGACAGTCATACCTGAATGTGTGTGATCAATGGTACATGTGTGTTCCAGGATAACAAAGTAGGATCACAGTACATATTGGATAAATATACATATATCCAATTAGTCCATCAGCAGTGCAAGTGTTAGCCAAGTCACATTACAGATGAGCAAATGTAGGTCAAACAATGGTATACATCTTCAGGGCACAGAAACAAACCTATGACCATGCATGTGAAAGGCAAACAACCAAGCACAGTGTCAAACAGAAGTACTGCAGAAGATCAGCCAAGGCTGCTGCATACACAAGTAGGTGTACACAACCCGATGTGTGTATGTTACACTTATATGCCATGTCAAAGGCAACACATATGTGTATATGTGTATGTATGTGTGTCAGTGGCATAAATGGAATGTAAATGAAATCAAGGTCAATACACATATATACACCAATGATTAAAACATCTAACAGGATGTGCACATGGATGTGAAAAAATATAGTGGGTAACATACAAGTAGAATGAGAACAAGGATGTAGTGCAAGCATTAGCCAGCAGCTTGTGTACACATGTCCTGCATTGTAAAATGCCCATACATATGGCACATGTTCACTGTCTCAAATCAATAACTGGCAATGGGCAGTAGTTTACACTAGGGACAAATTAAAGTGGTAGGGAGGTGGACAACCTGGGACCACATCATGATAAAACAGGACACAGTAAGGTGACACAATGCAAATGCAGGGGGCTGTAGAAGACATGCCGCCATCCAATTAAACAAATGGAAAATGCATGTCAAAAGAACATACGGACTGCTGAAGTCCACAAAACTGGACATGTATAAAACACACATACAAAGTAATGTGCAATTAAGTCACATCAACATGCATAGGTGACCAAGTTAAAAATTTCAGTCACATACACATATACTATCATGCAAATGTCAAACAAAGAAACATGCATATGTCAACCCCACTGCTCACTACAGAGCAGAGGCCACCTATGTGAGCATCATTGCAGCACATTTGCAGTACATCATTGAGTGCTTACTTTTCAAAACTACATGCCTGTGTCAGTAAGTATCTGACTATGTGCACACACATGTACAATCATTATGCATACAACTTTTATTATGGAAGGTGTACACCAATGTTACTACTTCATGGCAGTAGAAATGTTACATACAACTAATATGTTGCAATGAGTGTGAAAGACTGTGTGATCATAACACTGTGTACAAATTAACATTACATTGCTCTTTGATGCAGTCAGAAAAGGAGGACTGAATATACATAGGATATACGTGTATCTGATCCCACATGGCATCAGTATTGTCAAACCATGACACAAAACCACATCATGAGAGTAGGACATCATGACAACTGTCCTCCAAAACCATGTGGAATGACATGTCTGTACGCTGCACATACCTGATATGGCAAAACAGACATCTAAGGCATATGACACTGTCAGTGTTGGATTACTTTGGACAATATGTGTTGTCTGCCAGTCGTTCTAGTAAGACAAATGTTTACAGGCTGCCTGTTGCAGCAATATCAAGAGGTTAACTGCCACAATGCATGGACAGTTGAATGTGTGTGGACAGTGTAATGTCTTAATGTGTGTCATGCAAACACTGAAACCACAGTAAATGTCACACAATAATAACACATAAGCATGACAGATACATGGTATGCATGCACAAGTGTGCATATACAGTCCAGTGAATTCCATGTCAATGACTGTGTTGGCAGCAGAACACAAGTGGAGCACACAGATGATACCTACCAAGTGGAGGGACCAGGCTGATATGGATCACACACCCCAGTGATCTCACAAGCTGTCACTGTCATCCTGAATGAATCTAGCCCATGCAATCACATCGAAGAAGGTCCTCATCATGTCCCTCACATGTATTCAGAACACATCCATAATGACCTTTGTGATCTCCTCCCAAAAATCATCTCTGTCATGGCTATCAGGACATCTTGTCTGGGGTGCAGGTAGGATAATACGAGCAGGGGTAGATCCAGGCTCCTCCTCCTCATCATCATCATCATCACCACCACCATCTTCTTTGGATGATTTAGGCAGGGTCCTTGCACATGCACATCATTGTCTTTGAATTGGTGAATGCCCTCTGGTACAGTGTTCTGGAAAGATTAATTGCAAAACAAAACAGAAAAGAAAACAATGTCTATCACACAGAACAATCCCACGATAAAAAGAGCAGAGCACAATATTGTTATGATGACAATTTACACAGGGACTGAGGTACAGCATTATGGATAGCCCAATATGGATATGTCATACTCATAAAAAGGACAACAGTATTATGTCCTGGTCAATTCTATATGCTTAGACACACACACACACACACACACACACACACACACACACACACACACACACACACACACACACACACACACACACACACACACACACACACACACACACACACACATGTCATTAGCATTATAAAACTGTATAAATGGTCAACAAACATATTTTACTGTCTGCATTCAGTGATGTATATGAGCAGACACAACTTGCCATCTTATAAATAATAACAAAGATATTGCACACTATTGTGGACAAAAGGCACAACATTCAACAGCCTTCTGAGACAGGCAACATGCAACATGATATTTGGATGAACACACAAATATGATGAGTACAACACTAAAAATTAATGTGATATGTTTAATCAAAAAACCTGTACACATATCAGAATGTAATATATCTGTTAATAGTAGTATTGCATGTGTACAGCTGTATGCATTCTTTTCCAAAACAATCAGGAATCAAAAGGCTTACAAAACAAATATTTTGGAACATGATAGCTGATTATGACCTGCTGCCATCAAATAGATACCTGCTCAAGTGTCAGTCAACCTAAGCTATAGCAGTGCTTTTTCATGAAAATCTCAAGTGCTTGTAGACAGAAAGAATATCAATGTTGACCTGCAGGATGTGCTCATTATGAACTGCTCCTATCAAATGGGTACCTGCTCATGTGTCAGTCAACCTAGGCTATAGCAGTGTTTCTACAAACACACATATGTTGCATGAGGCAAGTACAATACTAAAGTTGAACTGAAGGCTATAACACACAGTCCGCAAACAGCTGCACAAACTCTACCAGCACAGACAACCACTCACTCTGTGAAGAGGCAGGCTATGCACAACAGATCAAGCATGACAAAACACAGCCAGACATACAAGTGTGCCAAACCATGTATCATAAACAATAGTCACAGTATGTACACTTATATATAAACCATTCACCTTATAACCTGTATGTTAGATGTACACAACAAACTGTTTTATATATATATTGTGGATGTAGTTCTAAAAATGCGTGCTGACAACATGGATCAAAAATACAAAATTCATCAACACTAACTTTTATACACAGTTGTAATGAGAGTTACTGTTTACTGATTTCACTTACCTTACTGATGCGTAATGGGTATTTCTGCATTCTAATCAATAAAAATGTATTTTTGAAAATTACAAGCCTGGAACAGTGGAATGTGTATCTTAGTTCATAATATACATGCAATTTTCAACATACCTTTCTCTCAGCTGCTCTTCAAGACTGTGCATCCACTTGATGCACATTGCTCTGTTTCGACTGGGGTCCTTGTCTGAAATTACAAAGAACATATTTAAAAATTATTAATTAAATAAGGATAAAAATTTCATAGCAGACTTTGTAGATTGTTATTCTGTTAGCTTAGCACAATACTCACTCAATATTGTAAAATTCAGGTGTCAACAACTTTGAGAACATGAAATTCAAACTTGGAGATGCAACCTAAATCCAAACTCATAACTTGAGGCCTATTTGCTTACCTAATATATATTAACTGCAAAAAATCATGTTTTCCATACATTTAAAACAGTTAAGGTTACAACATTATCCTGATGAGGATAGTATACAAAGAATGATTTTGGTTTAGGATTTCAAAGTATGAACATGGGATGCTCGTGTAGCTAAACTGTTTTCAAATTACATTCATGTCAGCAGAGAAATTATCAGTAATTGAGGTAATCCATTCCTCACACATTGTGACAGTATCTTGTAACAACTTGTCTGAACAGAACAATAAATGTTGCTGCTCTTTATGGACACAGAAAGATATGTGTGAGGACTATTATTCCTTAAAATTGCACATCACTAGTTAAAGACATACATCTTCCCTGCCCTTCATTACAGCTGTTCCTAGGCCCATTACAGTCCCTTAAAATTGCACTTTGAGTCTGTTGTACAATTGACTTCAGTATTTCATGACAAAGCAGTGCTTTACAGCATTGTAAACAGAATACAATATTAACCTAATAAATTCCTCTGACATATAATTGGCACTGCTAAGTAGCTGATGTTAATGTAATGTTATGAATTATGGATATATCAACAGTAATTTGGCAAATAACTGAGTTATTCACAACTCTCAAATTATAAATTAATATCAATAAATGTAAAATGCTTTGCAAAGAATGCTATGGGTATATGACGTGCACACTTTCAAGACTTGAACACACAGCACACAAAATGTAGACATGTTGGCCTGCATCCTTACAATCTAAGCTAACACTCAACACATGCTATATATAAGCAAAGGGGTACTGCTCTTTAAATATCGTAAAACAACTAATGTTGTTAGGCTGTTATGGATTACAGTATTATTCCTAGAAAACCTAGACCAGTGTGTTGTTACCAAGCATGGCATAAAACATGATATAAACTATTGCAATATGATCCTTGAAAAAATGTTATGAGTGAAGTTACCCAAGATAACATGTTTTCCTATGTGGTTTTGAACCCACAACACACTAAAATGTACACATACTGGTTAGGTGTTTTATAGACTGAGTTAAATTGCACTATGCCTTCATTGCAGACAACAGTGATACTGCAGCTTTTATTAGAAATCCTGTGATAAATGGAAGAATATGGAAAATGCATTAAATTTTTATACTTCTTATAGTGAGGACATAGCTGTCACGACATATGTAACCAAATATGTTTAATCAATGTTATGGACATTATTTGTACATTAAACATGACTGTGTACTCATGTAGGAAGAATGATGTAAGTAAGTTATATACTTCTATGACTTCCACCTTTTAACAGTCCAGTAGATGATACAGTAAAGCTATAACAGAGAACTACGCAATGTGCAGTCATCTGTGGCTTAGGCACTATAGGCGACAGTGATGCACAAGGACAATGGCTAGTTGAAATGCAGTTAGATGTAGTAAAACATATATACATCTTCAAAGGACATAGTTATGGTTATTATTTAATTATTCAATAACATAACAACATGTGACTCAAACCCACAGTCAAAATGGCAGCGATTAAAAAGGCCACCAAATTATCCATACAAGCTAATTCCCACAGCAGCTAAGATATGGTTATAAAAACATCTGCATGAAATATATATATATATATATATCGAAAACGCGCTGCACCGAGAAATCGCTGGTTGCAGACGACGAGACAAACAGCAGAAGGACGACAAACGGATAAACGATGAGGATGCCGATGCCGCCGACATGGGGAAAGGCTGTGTGATGCGTAAAGTGATGGGTAAGTGTGGGGGCAGGTGTGGAGATTGAGGGTGGGTGGGTGGGGTAGGGGGTTAGGGGGGGGTTTAGGTAGGGAGGGTTAGAGGGGGGGGGGTAAAGAGTTAGGTTAGTAGGTTATAGGTGGGTAGTTAAGGTTAAGGGTTAGTTAGGGGAGTTAAGTGAGAGTTAGGGTTAGGGTGGTGTAAGTGGTGCTTATAGTGACGGGACTTAGGGGTTAGGGTAAGGTTAGCATATATATATATATATATATATATATATATATATATATATATATATATATATATATATATAAGTCAACATGGGTTGATAACTGGCTGGCTATCGGAGGCACTCTACCGACTTCTGTAAAGTGACTCAGTAAGTGGCACAAAGAAACTATATCAGGTTGCAAGGCAAACAGAAAGATAAAGAAGATAGTCAGACATCCTACATAAGGAATGCCAGCAACAACCTACTCACCATCGCACAGGACATCAAAGGCAGATGGAAGGAGTACTTCCAGCAGCTTCTGAATGAAGAAAACCCCACTGAAGCTGCATTGGCTCAGAAACAGCTTACAATGAGAGAAGAAGAGGAGCCCACCCTATAAGCAATAAGAACAGCACTAAGGAAAATAAAGTCAGGGAAAGCAGCAGGCTTAGATAAGATCACAGCAGATATGATAAAGATGCTGGGTGAGCTAGGGGAGAAATGGCTCCTGAGGTGTGGAGAGAAAGGCATATCCCAGATGACTGGAAAATAAGCATACTCATGCCAGTGTACAGGAACAAAGGTGACATCCTCAACTATGAGCAGTACAGAAGAATCAAACTCCTATCACATTGCATGAAAGTTCTGGAGAGGATGATTGATAAACAGATATGCAGAGTAGTAGAATGTAAGATGGAAGATGAGCAGTTCAGATTCAGATCAGGATGCAGCACAATTGGCCTGATGTTTGCAGTGAGACAGATACTTGAGAAGAAGCTAGAGATGAGAAGAGAGTCCAACTGGGCATTCCTAGAACTCTGGAGAAAGCATATGACAAGGTCCCAAAAAAGCTAATCTGGGCAGTACTGCTGTAGTTTGAAACCCCAGAAACATTGGTAGAATTAGTGCAGGCTATGTACAAGGACTCAGCGACTCAAGTACAAACAGTTAAACCAAATGTAAACCCAAACAGGGTTAAAACTAATGAAAAAAAAAAAAACGGACAACAAAAATGAATAGAAAATTCCACTTTCATCAAACAAAGAGTAATCCTCTCAGTAACTAAGCACTTTCGCCAAAAATGGATTTTTCAGAGTCAATGAGAGTCAACCAAAACACTTCTTAAATAATCATATCTCAAATTAACTAACCAATCACTACCACATTTCTGTAATTGATTAATTAATAAACTCCATAGTGATAAAGCATGTGTAAAATAAAACCTATTACTCATGTATATAAAATATAAACATTGCATCTGAATGAAATAATCATAAATATACCTATTACACTTAAATTATGTTATAATTTAAAAACTTTTACAAATGCTAAGAGACAATCTGAACAGTGATTAAATTTCAGTAGCCCTTTGTTTAAGAACTGGCATAATGGATATGTTGTGATTCAGTCGTTTGAGGCTAGTTGCATTGTCTAATTTGCCACTTATATTCCATTATCTGAACTCTAAGTTTGTCATCACCACCCCTTTCACCAGAAATAACAAAATCAACAACAAAGAAAATAAATTTCTTAAAAATGGGGCAAGTAGTACTGTGAATAAACAAAGCATTATGTGTGTCATTATTTTTAATGGGTCTAAGATCTTCTGCTATTCTATCTCTGAGCCTCCGTATAGTTTTGCCCACATAAAAACCGGAACAGCTGGTACAAGTAGCCAAATAAACCAGCATAGCTGTGTTGCAACAACACCTACCTGGGCATGGTAAAGACCTGTCGTACCCTTGTACTACAATGTATGGGCCATCATTTATATATTTGCAGTACTTGCATGCCCCACATTTATACATGATTGAAGTTTGTCTTTTAATAAGTGGTCTCTCCAAGATGTTTTTAATATTCTTACCCCTACTAAATACCACAATAGGGATATGCCGCAGTCTTTCTTTCCTATTATCATCAAAACGTATATCCCATACTCTCTTAATTACTTCCAATAATGTGGATGCTTGGTGGTTATATCTCAATGTAAAGGCATCAGATTTTTGAGGTGCAACTTTCTTCTTTAAGGAGTCACCCCCTCCCCACAATATCAGGGGAAAAGATATACATCTTCTCATAGTTACTTCATTATGCACCTTCAAAAGTAATTTCAAAGGGTAACCTCTTTATAGAAACATACCAATCAGAGTATATAACTCTTCTTGGTATACCTTGTTGTCACTAGCCAAATGTGACAACCTAACCATCTGACCCTTTATAATACTTTTTCGTTGGCAAAATGGATGGCAACTATGGAAGTGCAAAAGAGAGTTGCAGTAAGTTTCTTTCCTGTAAATATTGCTTTGTAAGCCCACCTCATTTTTTGTGAGGTGGATGTCCAAACAATCTATCATTTCGTTATTCCATTGACTAGTGAAAGTGAAAAATGGGGTAGTGCTATTCAAGTATTCCAAAATAATTGAGCATCATTCGCATCCCCTTTCCATAATATCAATATATCGTCCAAAAAAAAACTATTAAATTAAATTATTTGGTCTTTATAGGGGGAATGGGACACAAAAACCTCCTCACAATATAGAAGCACTAGGTTTGCAAAGCAAGGGGTGCACTTCTCCCCCATAGCTACACCCAATATCTGGTGAAATAATTCATCTTCAAAACTCAAATAGTTGTTTTTTTATACAATTTTCGTCAAATCAACTAAGGTGTTACTTTTATCACCAACCAACCTTCTGCCTCTAAGGAGGCTTTCCCTAAAATAGTTTAAGCTTCTTCATGGGGGATAACAGTAAACAGGTTCACCACATCTATGGTGAGGAATGAGAAATTGCCTGAATCACTCATAGCACGCAGAAGTTCAAGACAATGCCAAGATTCACTTAATATGTGTTCAGTTCAAGATACAACCTGTTGTATCCCATCATCCACAAATGATGCCAAGGGTTCTGTTTTTAAGACGTGTTTTAGCTGACTGTCATTAACTCTGAAGAAGACATTTTTTGGCAAAAGCACTTAGTTACTGAGAGGATTACTCTTTGTTTGATTAAAGTGGAATTTTCCATCCATTTTTGGTTAGTCCGTTTTGTTTTTTTAAGTACGAACAGTGTTCGGCCTCACATATGGGTTCTCAGTTGAAGTGGGTATACACCAGGGTTCAGCTCTGAGCCCACTGCTGTTCATACTGGTGATGGACTACATTAGCAAATGGGTCAGAAGGGACAGATCAGCAAAGTTGCTGTATGTAGACAATGTGGCATTACAGGCAGACTCTGAGCACAAACTTTAAGAAATGATAGGAGAATAGAATGCAAAACTGAAGACACATGGGATGAAACTAAGCACACATAAGACAGTGGTAATGGCAGTAAATTGGGGAAATCAGAACAAGCCAAGAATAGAGACAGAAGGGAAGATACTGGAACAGGTAAAGAACTTCAAGTATCTGGGAGGGGTGGTTGAGGAGTAGGGAAGTCTGAATGAAGAGGTCAAAGCTAGAATCAAAGGACTGCAGCCAACTGGTATAGAGTGTCAAGTGTAGTCTATGATAGAAGAATGCCAAAAAAGCAGAAACATAAGATGTACAAGACAGTGGTGTGACCAGTATTACTGTATGGTACAGAAACCTGGGCAGTGAAGGCAGAGGAGTTGAAGAAGCTAGAGGTGATGGAAATGAAGTGCGTGAGAAGAGTGGTAGGATGCACACTGTGTGACAGATGAAGAAATGAGGACATAAGTGCAGAATCCAAAGTAGCTCCAATTGCAGAAAAGATCAAAGAGAACAGATTATGGTGGTTTGGACATATGTGCAGAAAAGCAGAAGACAATTTGGTGAGGAAGATTTGGGACAAACAGGAAGAAGGCAAGAGGAAGCAAGGACATCCAGCAAACAGGTGAATGGATTGTGTGAAAGGAGATCTGCAATAGTTAGGCATGAGTGTTGAAGACGGCAGGAGTGTGGCATTGAATTGAGAGAGTTGGCAACAGTTAATATGATACCCTGACCACATGTAGAAAAAAATGGGAAAAAGGGGACTGATGATGATGATATATATGGGTCAAATGGTGAGACTATAACAGAAAACTATGAAATTTGCAGTCATCTGAGGACTATCTGGTACAGGCATCAGTGATACACAAGGTCTGTGGCTATGTGAAATTATCTATTTAAATGTTGTGAAACATATGTACAACTTCAAAGGTCATAATTAGTGCAATTAATTAATTGTTAGATAAACTAACAACATGGGTGATGAAACCATAGTTAAAAGGACAGTGATAACAAAGGCAAAAGAATTATCCCCATGAGCTAATTCACACAGCAGCTAAAACATTATATATATAGGGGTCAAATAAATATCTGTAAAATCCATAGGAGCACTAAGAAATACCTAGAATATTGGTACTTACTGAAGGGATATCTGGGCTGCCTCTGCACCTCGTCAACCCTCCTTTGATGTTTGGCTGCATCCTTCAAATGCAGGTTATCATAGCAGTGATGAATCTGCACTCTAGTGAGGAAAATCACTGTCCTCCATCAGTGCTCCCTTGTGATCTAGTTCCTCAGGTCAATCATAGTGAAGTTCCTGGACCTGGCTTTCCTCCTCTGCTCCAATCAAGCACAGACGATCAGCATCTGAGTCATCTCCTCCTCAGTCCTGTTGGGCACACAGAGACATCACAGCATCCTTGAAGTTGCCATTGTGATTTGCAAGTCTTTCAAATATGAAAAACAGAAAGACAGAGAAATACTCACTGAGGTACCACTCAGTTCATTGTTAGTAACAGTCTGATCAATAAATGTATTAAAATCAATATTTGAAAGTTATGCTGATGTCATATTCTAAGATTATTGGAAGATAAGTGACACATGCTACATGTGGTACTATTTATTGATACATATTGGTTGTTTACATGGAATACCTGTTTTTTTTTTGGTGCAGAATGGCATTTTACATGGACATATGTGAATGAGATTCAAAAAACTTTAATTTTAATTAGCCTCATTCATTATGTATGGGGCAAATGGTACTTAAAGCTGTGTGCACAAATGGTGCACTTTGATTCTGTGAGTCTGACTGTGAGGTGCATGGCAACTTGTGAAATTTCTGTAATGGTAATTTGTACATCTGTTAAAGTTAACCATTTTGAAAGGTATGTGTTTAAAGTCATATATAATCCGTATGTTAAATTTTACAAAAGTTATCATAATTTCATAGAGTGATGTTGTCTTAAAATGTATGCATGCAAGTGTTGTGCTGCTAAATTGTTTAGTTCAGTCCCATATGCAGTTGTGACAGACTTCCAATTCAAATGACTATAGTATGTGCAGGAGGATTTTTCAGATTATCCTTAATTTTTACTGGTACTTCCTTGCACTCTGTGTTCTACCTACAGAAACCTACATATTACAACAGTATCTCTATCTAGTATGTGATGTTAATGTTACAGATATTTATGAAATCATGACTCCTAAAACAGTGTTATACCATATTATTATGCTGTTATGGATATTTTTTCAGTGGTGCTTTGGAACAAAGGTGTTATCAGTATTGTGGTGCCAATTTACTATGGATCTGTACTACCTATGGATCCAAAGGTATGCCACTGCTTTCTGTAAGTTGTTCAATTATTAAGTGATTTAGTATTCTAACATGACATGCACACAGGCTGTGGTTCTAATCCTAGTCACGAAGTGTACAGAAGTTATGTTGTTTTTACAGTTGTTGTATGCCATTGTTGATACTTTTCACATGTCATTTCAATATTTCTCACAGATAGTGTTGTACAGATCTCTGCATCACACAGGCATGCATACTGTTTATTTTGACATATGCTGATCATTGACTGAAATGCATAAATATGCCCCCCAGGAAAATGACATCATCATCATCATTGATGCTCTCTGCCAACCTGGAAGGAGACTCCTAGGCTGTTTAAGGGATATTGTATGGAAAAATGAAATATGAACAGACCTCATAAACATGATCATTGCTGTTGGAGGCCCAACCATTCCTGTGAGGCCTGCAGATGTTGCTGCTCAGACATGATTCTCCGTGCAGCCATCAAAGTCACACATTATGAGAGGTCAAGAGATCCCATCAGTGCTGGACCACCACTGACCCTCAATGACATCACTGGCTTTTTGGTCTCACTGCATAGACCAAGAAAGGAGTGATGAATCCCTGGTGGTGGTATTGAAGCAGGTGTTCCAGGATGGATATGTATGTGCCTGTCCATGTTCAGTACAGGGATTAGTATTTTGACAATCACTGCATATTGCTTAAGCATGCACTTTCGTGTATTCCTGTGTTTGATTAACAGCAGCAGAGTTGAGCCATGAACAAACTTCCACACAAAGTGAGGATGATGTATTGGTAGATCTGAGTTACAGACAAAACAGTGCAAATTGCAGTTGTAGTGTTTATTGCATTAATATTCACAGGTCCATCTACTTTGGGCCCACATCAGGGAACAGCATGTGGGTATCTCTACAGTGTTGCTGTGCACACTACCTTGTTGGTGCCCCAACTTCATGTAATGGCACTGTTGTTTACTGTTGCACTGTTATTTCCATGACCTTGAACAGTACAGGTACATCAGTGGAGGGACAAGCCATGCATTATCAAGTGAAGAAAGACCAGGTATGTGACAGTAACATTATTAGAGCTTTCAGCAATGTTTAAAAGACAAGATAACTGAAGTCTTTGTCAATAGTTGTCATTACAGGCCCTTCTGGTATACAGTTACAATGCACAGACATGAGTATTTGCAGCCCATATTACTGTATTCTTTATGTGATGTGATGTCAGTATTAGTTCTGAGAACTACATGACTGTGCTGCCTTTCTGTTTACTTTCCCACTGCAGGATCCACAGTACAAACCACAAACTGTACACAGCAAGAATCCTCAAGTGCATATATGAGTGGTATGTGTATGTCACACCTTCAGTCTTTTTTAATTGTGTTCACCTAGTACATGTTGTGAATTATGTCATCTAAAATGTCTGTTTTTTCCCCTACACTAGTTGAAGTTTAGTGCAGTGGATCAAAAACATCCTGTGAGTGTTTGCCAGCTGTGTTACAATGTTTGTAAGCATCACATATGTGACGTATGTTGACCTTGTTAATAGATTATGTATTTATGGTATGTATATTTTTTGAAACATACGTGCATCAGACTGCAAATGAAGTCAGTGTTATTTGTAACACTGCAGTGAAATATATATGCTAATTGTATTTTATATTCAACTTGTGCTGTAGACACATTGTCCTGATCTGTGTCTTTGTAGCTTTAGCACATCAACTGTTTTTATCATCCAGCAACCCATCCAGTGACCATGATGTTGTTCATGATGTGTCTCAGTATGTTTATATGTATGGCTACTGGTAGAGAAGGCAGTGATTTTTTTGGAGAGTCCATCTGTGTAGTTGACACAGATGTTGCACCAGATGATGACACAGTGGATGTTGAACAGGGTGAGGCCATTAATCAACACACTACAATTGGAAGCACTGCTGCTGGCAGATCCATACAACAACTGAACACAGGTCATCTGCATAGATGTAGGCGAGCAGATGTTGGACATGGCCAAGTGTCAGAGGGTATATACAGATTACATGAAAACCTCTTCACCAAAGGACCAGCCAGCCAAACAACAAATATATCAAACAAATTACAAAAATGGATTTACTAAACACTCACCTAAGCACACAGGTGTGGTGGTAGCCCAAACATAAAACTTGTTAAAGTTTTTTTGTGGCAGTATTTCTTGTTAAATTCGTGTCTCTACCAACACATTTATTCAACAAGCTAAAACAAACTGGTATTAAATACATCTCTACTGCCCTAATAAAAAGGTGAAAAAAAAAACCAAATACATTTTAAAAATGGATACTATTAAGTCCTAATAATATACTGGTTAGATTAAATTTTAAAAATGATTTTATTACTTTTAGTACCATTGAATTGTATTAAACTGTTTAAAATTTTACATGGTCTCATTACACCAAAATTGCTTACCTTACCGTTTAAATTTACATGGTCTCATTTTTAAACATTGCAAGAAGGATTGTTATTTTTCTTTTTGTTAAATATTTTTTAAAATAAAGTTGTTTGTAAAATGAAAAAAAAAAATAAAAAAATAAATAAGAAAAAAAAATAAAATGAAAATGAAAAATAAATCCTTATTAGGGTATTAAATTTAATTATATAAAATAAATAAATATCTAACTTTCATCTACATTAATTATATTTGCTTTAAACATATATTTATTTTTATTGTTTCTGCTTTATCCAACATTGGAACAGGGCATTTGACATCATTGCCAAAGTCACTCACATCATTCTTGGTTGTTTTGTTTTGGACTCTCCCCTGGGGAGTTTATTCTTAACTGCCAACAACATGGAACAAAAACTATGTCTAGTGTTTTCTGAAAAAAAAAACTTAAGGCATTGGTTTAGGTTAAGCAGAAATCGGCGCAAGGCATGTGTTCCTTAGAGCAGTTGTATTAAGTGTGTTCATAGAGTTTTTGTTTAAGTGCCTTTCAGTTTTTCTGTAGAATGTACAGAACATACTACTCCTGTACAGGTACAATTACATTTTCATTTTATATAGTATTTTTTACATTTAATATGTTATTTTGTACCTTAATTATATAAATACGAAGTATATTTTTTTAGTATTTTAGAAATCTGCCTTTACACACTTTTGCGCTTCCTTTTGGTTTATATGTTTTTTTATTGTTTTCAGGAATTGTTTTCAAGGGCCAAACCTTCTGAAAATTACTATGGGGTTTTTAATAAGGATTTATTTTTCATTTTCATTTTTATTTTTTATTCTTATTTTTACCTTTATTTTGATTTAAATTTTTACAAACAATCCTTAAATGTGTTAATAGAGATGTATATTTAAATGGAGGTTACAAATGTAAAATATATCAAACAAAACAAGCTGCCAGACCACCAGGCTGATACAATGTACAAACTATTTACTAAATAACAAAACAAAGGCAAAAATAGATGAGAACTTTTGGGTTTACCCCTTCATCAGATAACACACATTACAATGAAATTCACTCTTAAAGAAAACAGTAACCAATGTTGTCTCAGTGCTGAACCCTCCACTTCTTTAGGGCAGATTGAATAGGGATGACTCCATTCAAACCAGGGGGTCTATCAGCTCTTAGTTCAATAATCCATCTTGTTTCATTATATTCAGTTACATTTATTATGTCATCACCTCTAGCAGTTAATCTAACAACCTGTAGTACCATAAAAAGAAATGTATGTCCAGTATTCATTTTAATGTGTTGATATAAGGCATTATGAACATTGTCTAAATGTATCGCTGACAGATGTTTGAAAATCCAGTCTTTCAATCTGAAATTTGTCTTGTTCACATAAAATGAGCTATAGTCCTTACACTGAGCCCGATATATGATGTCACATGTTTGACAATCAGCATACTCAATCAGAGAGTAACTTTTTCCAGTAATAGGGTGGGTAAATAAATTATGTTTCATGATATATGTACAAGCCTTGCAGTGTCTGCATGAAAAAGTACCCTGATGCTGCAATGCTGTTTTTCTTCTGGTCATATTTTGTTCACTGCATAATAAATGCTTCAAATTTTTGTTATGCTTGAAGCATGCAGACACTGCAAGGCTTGTACATATATCATGGACTCTTTGACCAAGTTATTGAACTAAGAGCTGATAGACCCCCTGGTCTGAATGAAGTCATCCCTATTAAACCCACCCTAAAGAGGTGGAGGTTCAACATTTGTTACTGTTTTCTTTAAGAGTGAATTTCATTGTAATGTGTGATATCTGATGAAGGGATAAACCCAAAAGTGCTCATCTATTTTTGCCTTTGTTTTGTTATTTTTATAAATAGTTTGTACATTTTGTCAGCCTGGTGGTCTGGCTGCTCGTTTTGTTTGATATAAGTGTCAGAGGGTCTGCGCTTCCTGCTGCAGACAAATGAATGGACATTTCTACACTGTCATTCAGACATCCATGTACATGCCCATGCCATAGATTGTGTGGCACACAAAATACGTCTCATGCTTAAAGGACAAGAGCACAGACATGGTGAGATTATGGCTGCATTGACTGCTCAGAATAAAAGTCTGCTAGCTCTGGTGTTTTCAGTGGAAAACCTGACCTTTCCAGTAATGCAGCACTGTCCTACTACTAACAAGATTCTGTATTCCATGACAATACACAGAAGATTGTAACCTGTGAGAGACAGGCCACCTGTTCACAGAACCAGCATTGGCTACTGGCAATCCCCGTTCTTGGTCCAACCTACAAAGATGTCAACCGATGGCACATCTGCTGAGGTCTTGCCAGTCAGAAGGCCTTCAACTTGAAGTCATGCTCCTTCATCTCAACATGGTGTCATACACCCATACATCTCCTCTATGGAGTGAACATGACAGCATGTATATGTACATGGTCATGACAGGGTGAACCATGGTGTGATACATCAGAAAGGTCAACCAAGACTGCATTAGAGTGTGCCCAATAGTGTAGTACACAGCTGACTCATATTATTTCAATACCACTGGGCTGTGATATGTGTATCTGAAATAAAAATGTCTGCTTAATGTCATGTGTGATTTTTCTTTTTTCATGTTATGCTATTGTACAGATATGTAAGTGTAGAGCTGTGTGTCCCTTATAGTTGAACATCCAATGATAAAACAGAATCAGTTTGTATGCATACCTGTGTTGGATATGCCTTAAGTTGATGCCTTTATCTTTGATACATTTGCATATGTTCATGCTGGAACAGGATACACTCATGTTATGTATGATGCTCAATGTGTACATCTAGTGGGTACTTCTTATTAGATGCAATATGTGTTGCTGTTGTGGGGCAACACCTGAACATCTGTGGGGCAACACCTGAACATCAATGTTCAATCTGTATACACATGTACATGTAGCTTTTCATGACTCAAATATCTGGGTCAGACTGTACCATGTAAGCCTGGCTTGCAGTTGTGGTTGCACCCTACTTTGCCTACATCTGTGACTTTTGTCCCCTATGTCTTTCTGCTCCTCCTCTGATAACTGGGGATGTCCTCTTCAGATGTTTGTGGTTTGTTCACCAACACCTACAGCTGGAACTGCCATGTTCTTGAGTTGATAGCATGTTGTGCACCATGACACATTGTTATCACCTGTACTACCTTCTCAGGTTTTTATTGCAGTGCACCCCTGGATGTATCCAGACATCTAAACCTAGCTTTCAATGGGTCTACTTCAAATGAATGAAAACCCACATTACCAAAAACAACATTACTGAGATGACATCGCTGAAACCTGAATTTAACGAATAAACACAATGACGAAGGACTTCGCAGAGTAAGCATCTAGGTGGTCAACAAGGGGATATTTCCCCTTTTCCCAACTGTAGTGTGATCCCAGAGTTGGTATATTTAGTTAGGGGGGTATGGGAGGTATAGCCCCCCCCCACCTGGGTAGGTTTGTGGTAATGTGGTATGTTTCTTTGTTAGATGGTAGCTAACTGGCTACCTACCCTCTGAAATGTTTTGGCATTGTAATCATTCATTAAATTCAGATTTTGCAGATGTCATCTTGGCAATTGTCATCTTTTGTAATGTGGGTTTTTGTTCTTTTGAAGTAGAGCCCTTTCAATACACCAAGCACATGCTCTATGGTGTTTTTCTTGTTGTGTGTGCTCTATTGTAGGTTTCCTGTGTAGGGTTGGATGGATCATGATATGAGATCATTAGCCACACACAGCTCAAGAGGATAACCACAGTCAGCTGCTGGGGGAGTTAAAACACTTTTGTTCAGACTGGATATTGTTAACCGGGGATCTGTGTTCCTGTACTTACCCAGAAGAAATTCCCTCAGAATTTCACTTGGAATGCAGCCTTGAGTCCACTTTCCCTCCAAATGGCAGCATCATAGACACTTTCTGGATGTGTTGCCATGATGCTTGTTATGTTGTCATCTGCTGCACACACATCTCGGCAGCTGATGGATGGCCATCAGTTTCTGTTTATATATTGGTCTGTTTCTAGATGTACTGGTGTCTTGATAGGTATGTATGTGCAATGTACTGCACTGAGTACATGGGAGAAGTTTGCAATGTTGTAGAACTGGTGCATTTCAGTTGTCCACTCCATGCATATGGATGGGAAGTACAGGTAGTCATCCACCTTGCTGTACATTGCTGCCAGTAATACTCCCACACCATCCCCCATGCATCTCTAGAATGTCCAAGATACGAGTATACCCAGGCTGAGACACATCTTGGTTTTAACGGGGATGGGGTTTCCTCACAGGGTCTGCTCAAATATGTGTGGGGCACACATTTTATGAGAAATCAGTCAGACCTCTGCACGTACGGCTACTGCATGGCTCAGGAACATCAGAGGAATACAAAAACATGGTAGAGCCAGCAAACAGTGGACAGAAATCCATTCAATAAATGGATTTATGTCCACTGTTTGCTGGCTCTACCATGTTTTTGCACACATTTTACAAACAGCATGTACCATTTGTCTGTCTAGATAATATCTGTTGATTATTTGCTGGTCTGACAACTGGTTTAGTTGCAGCCTTGCACTGACTCTAGCTGGCTGCCTTCTAGGATACGCAACCACATCCTCATTTATGGCTTGCATCATTGTTGGTTGTTACAGTATGTTAACAGCAGGTTGCATTGTTAAATATTTATTTCAGTTTTGCTACAGATTTCATAATCTCTAGTATTCGTCTGAAATTGTTGGGGTCTGTAATGTATGCACTGACAGTTTTGGAAGTGGACTCGGCATAGCTGTTTACCGCACTTGAGTTGTGCTGTGTGTGCATGATGTGTTTTGGAGTCACACTGGTGTGTGCAGCACACCTAATTATCCTATGCTGAATAATTAAGTAGTCAGTCTGCTTTCAGTGTGTTTTCTGTAATCACATCTGCAGTAGGTGCTCTGGAATCTTCCTTTGGCATGCTGTGCTGTCCATAAATACCTTCCATAAACTTTATGGAATCCAATCCAAAATCTAATAAGCCACAAGTAAATTTCTTTAATGATGCTCAATAAAACTTCCTAGCATAATACGTCTGAGATTTGTAGCTGTGTGTGATATCTCCCATATAATTTAAAATGTCCAGCTAAAGGCAAAATTCTATTTGTGAAAAAATGAATTTCTTTGCTAAATGGTGCCACTGTTAAAAAAAATCCTTGCTTTGATAGTCAGAGAGTTGCCTTGATTGGTAGAGTTTAAAACACATAACACTGACCACTGGTCACAGCTACCACTATGTATAAATTCTAATAGCAAAGACTATAAACCAAGTACTGCCTTAACCTTTTTACTGTGAAGATCTACCTATAAATAGCGGGTCTATGTTAAATCATTGAACGCTTAAAAAAGCAAACAATGATTTATTGAACCCATGTAAGCAAAATCTTACAATCTTGAGCATTTAGAACAGTGATTTTTTTTCCAAGGGAAAAAAATCACTGTTCAGCAAAACAAAAAAAAAATTAAAACTTTGCATAAAGTGAAGGGGCTTTGCCCCCTCCCACTTAAATATACCAACTCTGAGATCGCACTACAGTCATGAAAATAGCAAAGTAATGGAAACAGCCAAGTGATTTCTTTCCCAGGGAAGGAATTTGATTATATGCCGTTTTGTTATTTTGCCTTTTCATGCAAGTTCGATCAAGACGCATTCGAAAGAATGCATTTTCGATCATTTAATAGGAACCCTAAATATCAACCACAAGTGACTGTTAAATTGTAAGATATGCCAGTTTCCCAATTAATTCATTGTGGAGCTGCAATGAAATTTAACTAACTGACAAATATTTGGACATATCTCTCTAATGCCACTGATTTTGCAGAATGTCCTTAATTTTGCCTCATGTTTTGTCCGGTCCCTCATAAAATCTGGATGTTCTAGTTAAATCTCTGAGAACTGAAGTCAGTCAATAATATTAGGTTTTATAGTTTCTTACTTCCTATTGCTCAGAAAATGCACAATAATGCAAAATCAATTATATTATTTTTTAAGTGAATTAGAGCAATATTTAAAAGATGTCCCTGATTTGGGGCCTTTGTCTTCACCCATTATTTCTGATTTTGCCCCTGATTCTTCAGCACAGAAGCTGGGAGATATGCATTTAGATATTGATTTCATATCCTAGTTTAAATTTTGCAAAGACAAGTTATTTTTTTACAACTCCACAGGACCCTTTCCTTTCCATTTTGTAGACTTTTTCTGTGCCAGCTTTCTACTTGGTCAGCCACTACTATAGCAGAATTGTTTGCAGTTAAAAGCAACATTATGTCCGACTATGGTGTATGGTTTGTTATGGTATAATAGCTCATTTGGAATATACAACTCTGTTTATTTCAATTTCCACCACTAAATCACATATTTTAAGATTATCCTGAACTTCCTCAGAGAACTGCCAAATTAAAAAAAAAGTGGATTTACCTGTTGTGGCACCCACCAGTGCTACCAATATCTGATGGGCACCAATATGTGTCGTCCCCACACTGGGCCAGTAATCATGAAGCCTGAATTCTCACCACTGACACTAGAGAGGGTTGTGCACTTGGAATACAAATGGATACACTCAGTATTTCCAGATACAGACCTCTCCACATAAAGTACAACTTCCCTTAAGAGCACAGAAGGAACACACTCAGCCTGGGGTCTGGATGTCTCTATATCTTTCTCCCTCTAGATCCCCAATAAGACTCCCCACTGTTACAGCTGTAGGGTTAGGTCCTCAGCCAAGTGTCCAGACCAAGTCCTCCAGTACTCTCCCTGTAAACCCAGTGCTTCGTGTCCCTGCCCCAAGTAGTTGACACACACACACTGATATATTTAATTTTCACACATGCACAGACCTGAGAAAGGCTGGTACAGGTTTACCTGCTGGACCCCCTACTGCCCAGAGTTTAAAGTAGTTATTGCTGTCACCAGAAACTCCACAATCAGCTACTCTAAGGCCCTTAACAAAGGGTGTCTAATTATACTGTGTAATATTAATACTAATACAAGTGGTAGTGGTTCACCAAGATGGCTAGGCCTTCTGAATGACCCACACAGTGTCACCAAACAAATATAAGTACTCTCAAAGGTTAGATACTAAGGACCAGCCACAATAAAAGTTTTAAATATATTTAATAATAAATAATAAAAGTACATGAAAATACTAAATATATATCCACAGTAAACTACAGAGTTCAGATCACAGGAAATATTGAAAAGAACACTGAAGGATAGACTCCTACAAATAAATAAAAGCAATCTCTAAACTAAGCGTCTCTATATTCCTGACCGAATCTAAGAGAATTTGCTGTTCTCTAATAACTTACTTGGGCAAGACAAGTGAAATATGTGTGCAGTCTTTCTAGTCAGGTTCCCAAACAGAATACTCTATATTGACAGACAAAAGTAGAAAGGCAGGACACTGCTGTTGAAATCCGTTTAATATATGAATAAATCCACAGGTAATACCCTTTTTCAGAGAATCAAAACTTCATAATGGTCAAGTTTAAATACATAACATGTGATGGAGGACTTTGGCATTGGTACAGTATTTTGTTTCATTAGAATACTCTATATTATGAGATTACTCTCTGTAAAATATACTATCCGAGATGACTTGCAGAATTACCTCATCTGGTCACCTGACTCTAGGTTACCACAATATCTCCTTTTGAAGTTTGAGACAGGAATTGACCATAGCCTGCTGCAATACACAGCCAAATATTTATGGCAGTGCCTGGAGACCTCCCTTCTTATTAATGAACAAAGGCTCTGCCGCAGACCCAGTGTCCCTGATCCTACTCGGTACTGTAGGGTACCTTTTAATGATTTAACAGCTCATTTACATTTCCCTTGTTTTTCTTAGAATAAGCCAGCTGGTTAACCATTGCTGTACCAGTGTCCTCTATTAAAGCATATACATTTAATTCAGTTACCATAATACATGCATATTTCTCTTCATTTCATCAGGGTACACTGTTACATTTTAACACAAGCAAACCTCACAATTACATTTTCAGCACAAGCATCTGTACAAATCAGTTTCCAGCTTATAAATCCATACTGAAAACCAGTACACCAGCTAGAAACTAAATAAGTATCTGGCCTGAGGGAGCAATCTCAGCTTCTAGAAGACTGCTTCGACTGTACAGACTGGTTGGTGTTTAGAGAGGCTGCTTTGACAAACAACAATGTTGACTTGGACACATACACTGAGTCAATCACAGCTTACATTTCTAAGTGTGTGGAGGATGTAACAAACACCAAACTCATCACCATATGGGCAAATCAAAAACCTTGGCTAACTAGTGAGTGAATGAGCTCTTGAAAGTAAGAAATGCAGTTTTCAAATCCAAAGATATGGAAGCTTTAAGTGCGTCTAGAACCAAAATGAACAAAGGTATCAAAGAGGTGAAAAGATCCTATAGCAGAAAAATCCAAAGTCACTTCAAGGACCAGAAGGATACCAGGCAGTTATGGAATGGAATTCAAACCATCTCCGACTACAAGCCTACATCAGCTTCATGTGATGATAGCATCGAGTGTCTGTACCAACTGAACAGATTCTTCAGTAGGTTTGATGCTGACAAAACAACAGCATGCATAATCCCTGAAGACAAGGATGCAGTGCTGCTGAGCTTCAATACAATCAATGTCACCAGAACCCTAAAACGTGTCAACCCGAGGAAAGCAGCTGGCCCTGACAACATCATAGGCAGGGTACTAAGGGAATGTGTGACAGAACTGGCTCCAGTACTCACTGAAATCTTCAACACTTCACTCCATCTAGCCAGTGTTCCAAAATGCTTCAAGGAGATGACTATCATTCTTCTACCTAAGAAACCACAGCCAACAACTCTGAATGACTACCGACCAGTTGCTTTAATCTCGATGGTAATGAAGTTCCTGGAGAGGCTGGTCAAAGATCATATAGCCTCAATCTTACCTGTGTCACTGGACGCACTGTAATTCGCATACAGGAAAACCTGCAGTAAAGGGGGTGTCATCTCACTAGCCCTCCATGAAACACTGACGCACTTAGAAGGCAAAAACTGCTATGCAAGACTGCTATTCATTGATTTCAGTTCTGCCTTCAACACTGCCATCCATCAGAATCTTATTTTGAAGCTACTTCAACTGGGCATAAACTCTCATTTATGCAATTGGATTCTGAGCTTGCTTACTGAAAAGCCTCAAAAGGTTCATGTGGGAGACAACAGCTCCGGAAGTATCATGCTAAACACAGGAGTACAACAGGGGTGTGTCTTAATCCCTCTGCTTTTCACTCTGCTGACACATGACTGCATGGCCACACATGAGACAAATAGAATCATCAAATTTGTGGATGACACCACTGTTATAGACCTGGTCAAAGACGGAGAGGAGGAGGCCTACAGGAATGAGATTGATCAACTACTGTTATGGTGTGACAGCAACAATCTATCACTGAATGTCAGCAAGACAAAGGAGTTGATTGTTGATTTCAAAAAGATCTCAAGTACCACACAAACCTCTAGTGATGAAAGGGATGACAGTGGAAAGGGTCAAGCGTACAAAGTTCTTGGGTCTTCATCTCACAGAGAACTTATCCTGGTTGGTCCATGTATCCAGCACAGTCAAAAAAGCTCATCAATGCTTGCACTTTTTAAGGAAGGCAAAATTACCAAGCTCCATACTTCAGACCTTTTATAGGGGCACCATTGAAAGTGTCCTGACCAACAGCATTGCAGTCTGGTATGGGAGCTGTAATAATCAGGATTGGAAGGCTCTCAAGAGAGTTGTAAGGTCAGCAGAAAGAATCATTGGTACCTCTCTTACTCCTCTGGAAGATCTGCACAAATGCCAGTCCATCGATAGGGCCAAAAAGATTTCCAGCATTCCATCACATCCTGCCAATGGTCTGTACACTTGCCTATCCTCTGGCAGGAAATACAGAAGCCCTCATTGTAAGAACACCAGACTAAAAAACATTTTCTTTCCGCTCTCCGTTTGACTGCTGAACTCTTTGGAAAAATGAACCATGACATCTGTTACATAACTAGCCTATCAAGGGGCTTATTTTATGGATGTGCAATAACTAAGTGCAATACTAAGGTGGCTCACCTACACACTAAAGGACTGTAAAGTGCAATATACAAACTGTGCAGTAATGCATTCTAATCATAGATATGCTGCTATTCTTTCAATTTTACTTTGACAATATTACCTTTATATTGTTCCTTGTCTTCCTTGTCTCCTGTTCTGGGATGGGTGTGGGTCACTGCTGCCCTACTTTACTTACAAATTGCTACTTATTACATTTCTACTGTGATATTTTTATTAAATTTTCTCTATCTATATGTGCAACTGTTTCCTGCATTGAGAATGAAGCATTGTAATTTCATTCAGCTACACTGCTGTGTAGTTCTGAATGACAATAAAGTTTTCTTTGACTTGATTTTGACTTTGAATTGACTTGATATACAAATGGCATACAATTATTTACAAAATTCTAGCTAGCTGTGCTGGCACAAATCAAACAATTACTGTCCTACTTCTCCCTGGCATGGCTGGCAGTGCCTCCTATCGTCACACCTGTTAACAGCACAACTAGTCCTTTTTTACCACATGAAAGAGTACCATTTCAAACTAGAGCTAATGTAGAGTCTGAAATTATACAGGTGGAAGGTTTTGCTGTTACTGGTTATGCAAAACGAGTCTGATTTATTCCCACACCACCAAACCAAAGCAACCTAACCAAGTAATAAATATATTTACTTTTTGCTCTCTATCATTAATAATATTCTATTTTTTTTTTGGGGGGGGGTACCGAAAATACAGTATCTATGCTAGGCTGACATAACAAGAAAAAAAATTTCACATCTGAACAGAAGAGCTTGTGTTATGATGGAATCATGTTTGTTTGCATTTACAGACTGTTTTTCCCCACTCTGCTACAACATTTTGACATTCCTAGATGTTTGCCTCTTTCAGTAAATTGGGCTGATGAAATGAAGTGCAAATATTATTTGCCTTTGACCATATAGTTTAACTTCAGCACCTTATTTAAGCCAGTTGAGAGAGGCAAGTGTGAATTATTGCAGGTAGAATAAAGATACTATGACACATGCACATGGACCCAGATACTAGTAAGCCTGCTATTCCCTTCTGTATACAGCACTTTCAAGGAAGATCTGTGCTGTACACATTTCATCTGATAGAGCCTATGCCAAGTTTTAATGTTGTGAAACTGAAATAAAGTGAGAAAGACATCTGCAAATGATTACTACTGTTTTCTCTGAAATTCACCATGTTATTGACTTAGATATTCATTTTTTGTCAGAACGTTCATATTTTAACGCTTACCACCACTAGATTCATAAAGGTACATTTAGATATGAGACTGCTTCACAACCTGACATTAAGGTGTGAGTGAGTTTGCATTTTCCAAGTGGACAATGAAAAAAACTGAAACATAATTTGGGCAGTTGGAGTATGATAAGGAATGCATAACTCCACCTATACATGAGACAATGACCTTTGGCACCTGATGAATGTTTTTTTTTCCTTTTCTACTGACTCTGAACCTGTTTCCTGCCAGTCAGCAGCCTTCACTCTACCCATAAACTTGTTCCCTCATCACTTTGGATGATAGTTAGCTGATATGAACCATCATGTAGACGGTTAGTAGGAATGGATTGAGGGTTTTACCTTTAATCTCTACATCCCTTGTTTAAAGCAAGGTTACACAAGAGAAGGGGTGTGCAATGGGCTGTCCATGCTTGTTACCCTTCACTCCCACAGGGTACATTGCCATCAAGCAGCCCTGCTCTCTCTTTAGGAGAAATCACATTATTGTAGTTTGTCATTAAGCACTCACAACCACTCCCTCCCTTTTTGTCCAGCTCCTGCATTGCTGGAGGAGCTAAATGAAACCCAGTCACCTTGGTCACATTCAAGGCTCCAGGCCTCTATGCAGCTCCAGGCCTCTATGCCATGCACCAAGATGTTTGAATGTGCTTTCCTTGACAGTACAAAAAAGTCAAAATTATCTTCTTTGCTAATCAAACAAAGTTATTGCTTAAATAGTGGGATTTGAGGATATCAGCATTGCTTAGGTATTACATCAGTGTACCTAATGAGGCAGTTTCTGTCATCACGTTTCCTGTCATGGCCTGTCCGTTGAGTTCCAGACTGATAGCCTACTCCTATCACCACTGTGGGATCTGCTTAGCTGATATCCCCTAAGAATGTTTCTGCAAGGTCTCAAATAGATTAAATCTGGGTTTATGTGCCACCTACTTTATTTGATCAACTTGGCAAAGGAAAGCCCTGTTCTACTGCACAAATACAGGAGAATGTACATGCTGATTTCAGGAATCATTTTGTACCTTCCCCAATGTAAACATTTCCATAGATGATTTTGTCTCCATTAACTATTATGACAGCAGCCATAAACTGACAGCAAACAAATACATTTTGATAGGTGATGTTATTGAAAAGCACATACAGAAAACAAAAAAAAACAAAAACAAGCACATACTGGGGAAATTGGAAGAGCATCCCTCATGAGAACATGATTAGTGGACACTATTAAAGCCAATAAATCTTTATCTGAGAAAGGGTATCAGGGTTCCTTCCTTGCCATAGATACTTTACACTGTGGCATTCATTGTACAGTGAAGCACAGACTGCAGTATTTATAGAATATGCACTGGTTTAATCAGTACTGGGTGTCAATGGGGATACTTTGTTGGATGCTTGGGGTCGCAGTTTTTCTTTTCCCTGACTGCATATTCTCAGATAACAAAATTTATTGAGATGAAGTTTTATTGGATGGGGTTGTGTATGTACTCTTGCAGCCAAATTCCAAAGAGTTTGTGGAAGCTATTTGTGGACAGTGCAATACACTGAAGAAAGACTTCAGTGCAGCTGCTGAGGATGTGACTCCAGAAGATATGCTGAATGCAGACAAAGTACTTAGATATTCAGCATAGAATAATTAGGGATTCTGCATGCACCAGTGTGATTCCAAAACACACTGTGTGCACACAATGCAACTCAAATGTGGCAACAGCCACATTGACTCCATTTTTGAAATCCTTGGTGCATACATTATGGACCACAAGGAATACAAGCAAATACTACAGATTATGACAAAATCCAAAGCAAAAAGAAAAAATAAGGCATAAATGAGGTTGTGGCTGAGCGTCCTAGAAGACATCCTGCTAGAGTCGGAGCAAGGCTACACCTAACCCAGTTCTCAGAGCAGGAAATAAAAGATATCATCTATAGAAACAAATGGTGCAGGTTGTCTGCAACATGTGTGTCCCATATGTGTCTGTGCAGACCCTGTGAGGAAACTCCATCCCCCTTGAAACCAAAGTTGGTCTCAGCCTGGATATACTTGCATCTGGAACACTTTAGAGATACATGGGAGATGTTACCAGTTGTATCCTGGCCAAATTCCTGGAAGCAATGTGCAGAAAGGTGGATGATTACTTACACTTCTCATCCACCCCCTTGGAGTGGAAAAACGCAGTGCACCATTTCTACAACATAGCAAACTGACCAATAAATAAACAGAAAGGGCTGGCCATCCAATAACTGTTAAGTTGTGTATGCAACAGATGGCAACATAACAAACAACATGGAAACACACCCTGGAAGTGTCCATGATGCTGATATTTGGAGGGAAAGTGGACTCAGGGCTGCCTTTCAGCAAAATGACATTTCTGAAGGATTGCTATGGGGTAAGTACGTGAACACAGCTAGGATGCAGTCTAAGGATCCCCCCTTCAACAATATGCAGTCTGACCAAAAGTGGTTTTATTCCCCACAACAGGTCACTGTGGTTATCCATTTGAGTCATGGCTAATCACCTTGTACCATGAACCAGCCAACCCTGTACAGCAGGCCTACAACAGAGCATAAACAACAACCAGAAACAACATAGAGCATGTGTTTGGTGTACTGAAAGCTAGGTTCAGATGTCTGGACACATTCAGGGTGGACTACAATGCAATATTATATCACAACCAAAAAAATAAAGAATGTAGTCCAAATATAACAACCAAAAACAGGATCCAACACAGATATATTGGATAGTCTCTCTCTAGCGCCTCGACTTTCGCCTTTAAGGAGAATAATTGCTACTATTCTAGAACATATTGTTGTAGATAAAAGCAATGAAATAGTTAAAAAGAAACTTTTATATAAAGAAACAGTTTTATATTAAAATATGGTACTATGACAACTAGTAGAATTAATGCAGAATGCAACTGGAAAGTATTTTTGTAATCAATTGTTAAATTGTTTAATTATTTTTTTATGGTATTAATATGTGTGTAAATGTATTTGATAGTATTCTCCTTGAAGGCAAAAGCCGAGGCGCTAGAGAGAGAGACTATCCAATAAATCTGTGTTGGATCCTGTTTTCGGTTGTTATATTTGGACTACAATGCAAACCTGAGGAGGCAGCACAGATGATAATGGTGCATGCCATGCTGTGCAACATGCTAACCTGAGCAAATGGTGGTCTTCCAGCTGCTTTTATGGGTGAACTATCCCAAAACTCCAGAAGTCTGAAGAGGACATCTGACAGTTAGCGAAGGAGGAGCAGGAGGGTAAAGGAGACAAAAGTCACAGACATAGACAACATAGGGATCACCCTCAAGTGCAGGCTCAGGCTACATGGCAGTGTATGTCCCAAACATTTGGTTCATGACAATGTACATGAGTATTTATTTTATTTTATTTTTATTTTATTTTACATTTGTTGACTGGGCTGGTCCAACTGGATTCATGTCCATTTTCAACAGAGGCCTGGGGAGAAAAGCTCCAAGTGAGGTACAATAAACATTGAGCATTATTCATTAAAAGCATTTAACAGTAAAAAAAAAGTTACATATATAGTTCAGAGAAGAAAAAAATATTTTTACAGTGTCTGCAATAAGCAAAATAAGAACATCAAGGGGAAAAAGCAAATTTGAATTTAGTAGTAAGTTTTTGATAAGATTAGAAGCAAGATAAGTGAGAGTTCTAGGAGCAGAATGGTAGCTAATCAGGGTTAGAGCAGGGGCAGAGCCAGGGAGTTAGGAGGTGAGTTTTGAGTTGGGATTTGAAGTTGGGAAGAGTGGAGAGAGCAGTGAGGTTGGAAGGAAGAGAGTTCCAGGCTTTTCCAATTGTGTTGGAGAACAAGGACTCGCCTGCTAAGTTGTTGGATTTACAGGTAGATATTAGAAGTTTGTTAGAGGAACGCGGACTTTTGAGATTACAATAAGGGCTAATGAGAGTCGTGAGTATAGGGGTGCTGGTAGGTTTGTAGAGGATTTTATGGGCTAAAGAGAGCTGGTGAAATAAGATGAGATTTTGCAGTTCTAGCCATCCCAGTTTTTTTAAGGTTTGGCAGTGGTGAGTTCTAAAGGTAGAACTAGTGGCAAATCTGGCAATACTGTTGTAGGCAGCAGTTAGTTTGGAGAGGTTAGTTTTGGACAGACTTGTATAGATGGGGGAGGCATACAGTAGGGTAGAAATCAAATGGGTATGTGCTATGGAAGTTCTGGCAAGTGGTGTAAGAAATGGTTTAATTTTAAACAAGGAGCCAAGTTTTCTGTTGACTGGTTTTATTGTGTTGTTAATGTGCGAGTCAAAGCATAGGTTGTTGTCTATCTCTACTCCGAGGAGCTTGGTGGAGGGGTCAGGAGATATGTAGGTGCCATTATTAGAGAAGACAGAGAAATTGAATGGAGAAGATTTTCGGGTGGGGCAGAAAAGTAATAGTTTGGTTTTCTTGGGGTTTAAGATTAGGAATCTGTTTAAGAACCATTTTTCAACATTTTGGAAAGTCTGTTGGGTAATAGAGTGCAATTCAAACAGCATCTAATGGCAATTGCTCACTAGATGTGCAGACTGAGCATCACACATAATATGACCCTAAGCTATTCCAACATGAATATATGCAAATGTGTCAAAAATAAAAACATCAACTTAGGGCACAGCTGACACAGGTATGCATTCATACTCAGTTTGTTGTATCACTGTATGGTAAACAATAAGGAACACTCTTCAGTGCTACGCTTACACATCTGTACAATGTTATAACATGAAAACATGAAATCACGCATGACATAATGCAGACATTTTTATTTCAGAAAACACATATCACAGTACAGTGGTATTGAAATAATATGAGTCAGCTATGTGTAGTACACTGTTGGATACACTCTACCACAGTCTTGGTCAACCTCACTGATTTTTCTCCGTGGTCTACCCTGCCATGATCACATACAGAGACATCCTACCCTTGTTGCTGCACAGAGAGTATGGATGGGTGGTACAACAGTATGTTAAGATGAAGGAGCATGACTGTGATTTGAAGGCTTTGTGACTGGTGGGACCTCAGCAGATGGGCCAGCAGTTGACATCTGTACCACAGACATGTATTCTCGTTATTCAATAGTGGTTATGTGGACAGGTGGCCTGTCTCTCACAGGTTGAAATCTGCTGTGCATAGTCATGGAACACAAAATCCTGCTTGTAATATGACACTACTGCAGTACCGTAGAGGCCAGGGTTTCCAATGACCATACCACAGCTAGCAGACTCTCATTCTGAGTGGTCAATGCAGCCATAATCTCACTGTGTCTGTAATCTTGTACTTCATGCATGACACATAGCTAAGTGTGCTACATGATCTGTGGCATGGGCAAGTGCACAGACATCTGAATAATACTATTGCTGTGACCATTCATTTACCTGCAGTAAGAGGTGGATACCCTCTGACACCTGACCATGTACAACATCTGATTGCCGAAGTCTGTGGTGACTTTTTGTGTCTAGTTGTTGTGTGGATCTCCCAGCAGCAGTGCTCCCACCTGTGGTGTGTTGATCAATGGCCTCAACTCGATCAACATCCACTGTGCCATCATTTTCTGAATTTGTCAACAAGTGGACCTCAACATCTGAGGATACATCCGGTGCAACATCAGTGTCATCCTTACAGATGGACTCTCCAAACAACTCAATGTCCTCTGTGCCAGGGCCCATATTACCAAGCAGAGATGCATCATGAACAACATCATAGATGGACTGCTGGATTGTAAAGCCTGTCAATGGGCTAAAGGTATAAAGATACAGATCAGGACAATATGCCTACAGCACATTAAGAATATCAAAGGCACTTGGCATATATACTTCACTGTAATGTTACAAATGCTAATGACTTAATTTGCAGTCTACTATGTGTATGTTTCATGGAAGCTACACACCATAACTATATGATCTATTTACATGGTCAACATAGATGACATATGCGATGCATAAAAAATAAATAAATAAATAAAAAACACTCGTGATGATGTTGTTGTTCCACTGGGGTGAACTTCAACTGGTGTAGGGAAAAAATGAAAGATCACATCATTCTCACCCTTAACCAAGTGAACACATTTAAAACAATGAGTAACGTACACATGCTACTTGTATGTGCACTTCAGGACTCTGTTGTGTAGAGGTTGTGGGTTGTACTGTGTACCCTACAGTGGGAAAGTAAAGAGAAAGACAGCACAATCATATAGTTATAAAAAGAATAATGACAACTTCACATATATAACACAGTAATATGGGCTGAAAATATTAGTGTGATAGGCATTGCAACTGTACAACAGATGGGCCTGTACTGACAAAAATGTCAGGCATCACATGTGCTGCACATTGTTGAAAGCTCGGACAATGTTATTGTAACATACCTGGTCTGTCTGCACTTGATAGAGGAGTGCCCCTCCACTGCACATACCTGTAGTGTTCAGTGTTAGGGAAACAACAATGTAGCAGTAAAGAACAGTGCCATTACCTGAGGTGGGGACACTAACAAGATAGTGTGCACAGCAACAGTATAGAGACACTCAAATGCTGTTCCTTGCTGTAGGCCTGAAGTAGATGGACCTGTGAATTTTAATGTAATAAACATTACAAATGTCTGCACTGCTCTGTCTGTAACCCAGATGTAGGAATACATGTATTTATGCGTACATTCATCATCCTCATCCTGTGTGGAAATGTGATCACAGCTTATTTCTACTGCTGTAAATCAAACACAGCAATATATAAATATGCAAATTGAAACAATATGCAGTGAGTGTCACAATACACATCCCTGTAGTGAACATAAATACATACATATCTGTCCTGCAACTCCATCTTCAATCTCGCCATTAAGGATTCAATGCTGTCCTCTTACTGTTTAGAGTTAAGCCAAAAAATGTGATGTTATCGGGGGGGGGGGGTTCAGTGGTGGTCCACCACCAGTGGCATCCCTTGATCTCACATAATGTCACTCTGTTGGCTGCACAAAGAATCATGTCTGAGCAGGATCATCTACAGGCTCATGGGATTGGTTGTGGCCTCCAACTGCATTGATCATGTTGATGAGGTCCATCCAGATTTCATTTCTCCAAACAGTATCCTCTGAATGACCTTCCATGTTGGTGGAGAGCATCAATTATGATGTCATTTTCCTGGGGGGGAGTTGTCAACCCTAGCTCAGTTGGCCGTCTAAAAAACATTGATATGCACATGATGCTAATCATGGTCGAGCACATTTATGCATCTGATTCTGTAAACTGCATCTGTTAATATATAACACTAGATATTCCTGTGCAATGCAAAGATCTGTATAACACTGTCTATGAGAAGTACCAACATGACATGTGAAAAGTATCAACAATGCCTTCATACAGCATCTGTAAAATCTACATAACTTGCAATACCTGTACAGTTCATGACTGGGATTAGAACCCATGATACTACACACACACACACACACACATGCATATATATATATATATATATATATATATATATATATATATATAGATATATGTGTGTATATGTTTAAGGGAGGCCTAAAGACAACAGCATCATGCCACCAGAGTCCATTTACATTTGATATTACAATATTACATCACTTAACAATTAAACAACTTATGGAAAGCACTGAAGTACCTCAGGATCTACAGGCAGTACAGATCCATAGTAAACTGAGACTGTAGTGATCACACCTTTATTAAGAAGCATCATTAAAGAAATATCTGTAACAGCAACAGCACATGTTATAACACTGTTTTAGGAAACATGATTTAAGAAATGCCTGTAATATCAACATCACATACTAGACACAGATACTGTCATAATTCTTAGGTTTCATTAGTTAGACCACAGAGTGCAAGAATGGCCCCCTGTTGTAGAAGAGGATGGCCCCTCCTGTTGTAAAAGGAAGTAGCAGTCCACAAAAATCACAAAAACTGATAGGCCAAAGAAGAGCCACAAAGACGGTAAAGTGGACTATTGAGGATAAGAAAGAAATTATGTACTGTTACTACTATGCAAAAAGCTCAGAATTTCCAGATACAAGATATACAAAATGGTTAAGGAAGAAATTAGAGGAAAGAAAAATAATTCTGCAAGAAAAACTGTCAGAAGCTTCAAATGAAAATTTGTGTTCATTAATACAACAGGTTTGTGAAAAACAGTCCCCCGGATTCATGAAGCTTGCGCCAGGTGCAGGCGTAGCGTATGCGGGATAATGCCAAATATGTCCGCTGAGCGATTCAGGTACGAACCAATTCCACATGCACTACCGGCGTACGCCAGATCTACGCAGCCCTCGGCATAGGTATGCAAATCACCCTATGTGCAGTGTCGCACCATGCTAATGAAGGCATACAGCGATTCACGAAGTGGTGTAGGTATAGCGCAAGCCCATGGAAATGTAAACCAAAAAAGCACGGTTTACATTTTCCCAAACAGAACATCGGAGTTATGGAAGCGGACCAGACTCATGTATTACAAAGTGAACATATGCCAATGGCTAAATACACAGCCAATGGCACAAGAAAAGATGCACAACACCTACAAAACAACATTTAATGTCATGTCCACAGTAACGCACAGTACAACCGCAGGGCATGTGTGCGCAAACAGGAATACAAAGGAAATATATACAAATGTCATAAAATCGCAATGTAAGACAAATCAGGATTTCACCATAATACGCAATGGTAGGCATGGTACACCACAAGCAAGGCACAAGGGTTGCCAAGGGCCCGCAACAGTGTTCAGCACTGTAACTATGAATTAGTAGTCAATGCCATGCAAATGAGGCAGGTAATACTGAATCGCAAACGTCCCGCCGGATGAAGGATGTACCTGATGGCACAGCGTTATAACACAGAGGAGTGTATCCAAGTGATACATGACATCAGCAGAGGGGTGTGCCACCATATCAGTAAGCACATTGGAGCAATGCAAATCTGGCCTGGCCGTTGCTAAGCAAAGCTGCAGGACAGGGGTGGGGAGGAAGGTATAGAATCGTTTAGCTGAGAGCACACATGGTGCCCGAAAGTGCATGTGTATGGGGATGAAAACGTGCCCGAAACCCGGTAAGCGGATGCACGCGCCACAAACAATAGCACAAACAGGAAGGTCAGGGGAAGAAAAGAAGGAAATGCTGAAGCAGGGTAATTGGCGTACTAATGAGCAATTAACACCAATCAACTCACGGCAGCCAATTGACGGCAGTAGACAAGCCTGCATGCAGAAACCTGCAAAACGGGATAGGGGAGGCATAGGATTGCAAAGAAAGGAGGGGAGAACTTGGAATGCAAAGATAGGAGAACTGTCATAGCAGAGCAAAGCAAACCCACAATAGACTGGCAATAGAACACATTATGCAAGATAAGCCAGGTCTAGGAAAGTACAAATGAAAGCAGGCTGCTGGATGCATACCAACAAATGGTAGGTGTAATGTGCACAAATGTAAAGAGAAGGGCAGGAGGTAATTCACGGCAGCCAAATGTAATGCAACACCAAAGGCAGCACAATAGTGGTTCCGTTAATAAAACACAGAAGATACCCTGTAGCCATGATCGTACATACACACCCTATTACATCATCAGTGTTCACAGCAAAATAGTATAAAGTGTGAAAGCACCCAACACACACCTGTGTATTCCCAAACACTGCACCATAGATGTAAACAGACGGGGAACTTTTAAAATGTATATGTTGGGAGCTGCCATAGCTGTGATTTATCAGCATGTGTTACAGACCGACGGAGTTGTGGAGGATGATGCCGACAACCGCTGTAGGCCTTGGAGGAGGAGAAGAGTGTTCAGACCAAGGGTAACCTACCAGGGGCTACATGATCTGGAGATAGTAGATCGTTACAGGGTGGACAGGGACATCTTACAGCAAATAGTAGAGCTGTGCCGGCCATGCCTGAGAACCAGAAACAACAGAGGGAAACCCATCCCAGTGGACACGAAGGTATGTGTAAGCTTGTGAATACTAGCCACATGTACCTTTCAAAGGCCAACTGGAGATATAATGGGGATCTCACAGGCATAGGCATCCAGGGTACTACACCAGTTCCTGGATGCCATGTTACCACATGCCAATGAGCATATATACTTCCCCCGAACTCAGGAGGAGTTGGCCAGCAATATGCATCATTTCCACCGTGTGGCAAACTACCCAGAGGTACATGGGTGTGATAGACTGCACGCACATACATATCAAGTCACCACCCGGTGAGCATGGTAGGCGCTACATAAACTGTAAGGGATTCCACTCCATCAACTGCCAGGTCGTGTGCAATGCCCAGGGCATTATCATGGATGTGTGTGCTGGCAGCCCTGGAAGCTACCACGACTCCCATATCTGGCATGCCTCACAGCTGTATCAGGTATTTGTCAGGGGGGACATCCCACAAGGCCACCTTGTGGGGGATGCTGGCTATGCACTGGAGCTGTGGATGATGACCCCCATCAGAAATGCACACACACCAATGCAAGAACACCATAATGAGACACACGCACAAACCAGAATCATCATAGAGCTTGTGTTTGGGATGCTGAAATCACGGTTCCAGTGCTTGGACACATCTGGTGGAGCCTTGCAGTACTCTCCAGGCACGTGTGCCCACATCTTCATAGTATGTGCCATGCTACATAATATGATCCTGCGGAAACAGCTGCAACAGGGTCAAAATGGGGGAGGGCCTCACAGCCCACCGCAATTGCCAAGGCCAACACAGGCACAGAGGGATCCAGACACACTGTGCCAGCCCCAGTAGGCAGACAGAGGTGTGCCCAATATGCCTAAGCCTTGGCAAAGACGGAACGTATAGCACATACCCTGACAGTGTAGGCTCCCATGGACTGACACCCCTCTCCACCTGCACACACAGTAAAATGGATGGCACACAAACACGACCACCTGTAAATTGTGATGTATAGGTGGCCCACTGTGGAATCCTACATAGGCAGCCCTCAAACATTGTACACGCAACAGCCATTGGAACACAGAATGTCAACACCTGAACAGTAGATGTGCCTATCAGCATCTGTCGGTGCTGTGTGTATAGGTTCTCAGGTACATCGGTAGGTACACGGCCAATTGTTAGAGGCAAAACACCAAACAGGGCAAACAGTGACTCCCGTCACCACAACATCGAGTAAGCAACTGTCGCTTACTGGAGCAGAGGCAATCGTGGGAGCACATGTTTGTAAGCACTGCCCTACACACACTCAGCACGGATTCCCCGTTGTGTTACTGAGGGGCTCCACAAAATGTAATCATGGATGTTGTGTCAATGCAGGGGATGTACCCATGACAGGTATTCATCACCCCAGCATGCTGCATCCACGGTCGTATGAAGGTGTAGCACATTATCGGGTGTAGCTCATTGTGATATACATACCCAATGCCGGAGTACAGCCAGTAAACATCACATGGACATACCATTAACTGGACTCATCAATTTGTAAACTAACAGAGTGTAGTGTGGAATAACTGCTGTAGTGTACTTCACATACAAAATGACGTAATACGTGTACAACCCCCAGATGTCCAAGTGATACATGCAGTGACTGTCATGCATGTTCCCGGTCCCACATCCCGCAAGGGATTTAATGTAATCCCGACAGCATGGGTAATGCATTCTGGATGCAGGTCATCAGAATATGTGTAGCACACATTAGCGGGAATAACCGTTGCCCACAGCTGGTAAGCGATGTTTAAATATGACTATACAGATATGCGCGAAACAGGGCTAAGCTTCACCGACCACTGCGCATATCATGGTCAGTGATGTACAGAACAGGTGAAACCAGCATTAGTCACCCCTGAACAAATAGCACCTGCTCTGAAGGGTAAAACGACCACTGCCAGGAGTGGAACAGGCAATCATGTATACAATCACCCAACACTATTGCTAGCCAAGATGTACGTACGGTAGGGTTGCCACATTTCAAATGACCGATGTGGAACATACGCCAGATGTCTGCAGGCCGACACATACACCCAGCCTGTACGAAAACCAGAACGTCAGTGTTTTGCATAGATAAAAAGCTTATTCTAGTAATGGTCACAGGTACGTGTTCCGTGTCCTGTAACATCTAGGTGGGTCAGATACAGAATAAGTGTTTTATGCAACTATTACATAAACTATAGGGAATATGTTTGTCCCAAAGTTGCAGGACATTTGCTATGTTCACAAATATTTTGCAGGACACAACTGCACAAAGAGGGACTGTCCCTCGCAAAGTGGGACGGGTGGTAATCTTTACTTATGGCAAGTGTGTAATGTGACAGGTACAGACACAAACGTGCGGAGTCCAGGAAACACAGTATACATTGACAAACACACAATGAAAGGTGTAGCATGCCTGTCACCACCCCTGTCAGAGATATGTGTGTGTGTGTATATATATATATATATATATATATATATATATCTACACATATATAATACAGATAGAAAGGGCGATAGTGTGATATATGTCAATATATAAGGAGTCACTGACATCTGCAAATATATAGATAAGTCAACGACATTCAAAACACCTTGGAGGTACAAATAAATAGGATACCGCCAACTATGGAACGTGTCACACACCGACACGTGTAACCAGGAGGCTGACAGACAGAAAGAACACAGTACTGGAACAGTAGAACCGCGAGCAATATGACGATAGTAAGGACATGTAGTCACTGCTGCCGGCAGTGCGGTCCACGTAGGTACCATGTACAACTGTGTTTGTGAATGATATAGCCTGTGTATGTGTGTGTTGAGGGTGCCATGTGTGTTTCCGTGTGACTCTAATGTGTGTGTGTGTGTGTGTGTCCGCATCGTGTGTCTGTAGGTGCCAACTCAGAGGTAGATGATTACAGTAGGTGCGGGTATAGCTAGCCATAGGCATGCAGTAAACACCTGTCCCACATTGGGAGGGACAGCCCCTCCCTGGGCAGGTGTGTCCTGACATGAAACATTACAAAGGGCAACTGAGTTTAGGATATTAGTATGCCCCAAATATTATGCAATAGTTGCAGGAAATACTCATGCCTGTATGTAAGAAACGGAAATGTTACATGCAAACTGATAAGTAGGCAAGGTCCAAGAACAATTGGTATGTAATGAGGATAAAAGTATGTGCTATCCTGTGTACTGACCGTGACTATATGTCAGCCTGTAAACACCACTGCGTGACTCACAGGTGTCCAACTATGGCCATATGAAAAGGTGGCAAGCCATGCCACAGAGGGTCTGACACCAACACCACTGTAATGACTGCAAATATCTGGGACAGACATACACAGGATAGCGGTCATTTAAAAATATCCCTGCACATATCGCCGTACATCCGGAGGTATGGAAGTATCAACCTCACCTGCATACCATATAGAAACCAATTAACAACGGCCCAAAGTAAATTCCCGAAACAGAAGTCTACTAAGTGATAGCACTGTAATTAGGGAAGGGGCCCACACACATATATATGGACTACGTAGAAATGCAAGCCCCACAAAACCGTATATGCTAAGTACACCCGCCTACATCCCCCACACTGGAAACAATAGCAATACAGACAGTAATCACAGCACAAACATCCAGTTAGTCAATTACATCTGCTGAACCGTTAACATACCTTGTGAGAGACACATTTAAAGGTGCCATGCAAAACTGTATCCATTGTATAATGCAACAAACGGCGATGTTACAGGTGTTTGCAATAGTCCGTTATCAGACAGGTGTGATGACAGGTACAGTCACATGTAGAACCACATACTCAAGCCGTCACACACAATCCACGGGGGACATGACTCCAAACTACACTTGGCTCTACACATAGCAGTTGCAATTACACACAACAAAACACAATACAGGCCATCTCCCCGAAGGCAGGGCAAATGGCCAATGCCCAAGTGGAGACTTCAATTATACCCCACTGCTGCCACATAATTGGCGAATGGAGTAGTTGCACAGCTGAAGTGCACGTAATTAGTAACACCGGAACACCAATTGGCGGCTGTAAACCACATGTTGCAGGTATCAACGTATATAAGGGTGACTTGCCAGATATGCAAACCGTATGCTCATACTGTAAAACAGTTGAAAGAGTGATACAGAAGAGCGAGATAGAGACGAAATACCGGAATGATATCAAGGTAAGTAGAACAGTAACTGTATGTATAGCATGTTCTTTATTAAGTTATGTCAGTGTATGTATAGCCTGATTTGCAGTAATTAAAAGTGTCCACAATGCATAAAGTGGGAAATGTTTTTTATGTAGGATGTCTTGCTGATCATACTAATGCTTGTAGATGTTGTGCGTCCAGCAGTGGGCCACAAGGTAAACAGCACAGACACCACAAGGGATGCAACATGACGGCTTTAAACAGAACAATGTCATATGACCCGCCATCAGTGGCAGGGTATGTCCAACAAGTACGTGCCATAGCAGGGGATAGTATATGTGGATATACTGTAACAGTACGCATGTGCATGGGCATATAACATCAATGACAATTCTAAGGTGGTCCCGCTGTGCAAGTATGCTTTGCATTATGGGATACCATGTAAAATATGTGTAATGTATAGTATAGTAGATTGATATGTCAGATATGCTACACAGGAGAACAGGCATATGATGCATACCAAAGGTATCATATAGTGATGTGAGTAGTATGTAATTAATTTATGTATAAACAGTTATGATGAAATAAATAATGTAATCCACTCTGTGCATTTGCAAAGGACGCAAACATTACTCCCATACTAGAATAGCAGAAGAGATGTGACAGACAAACAAGAACATGATTGGCATGTACAATAACAGGATACATATGGCCTGTAGTCACGGGACATTGTAATAGTGTGACAGCTAATCTAAATGGAAGGGCTATTCCAGTAACCATGCACAAAGGACATGTAATAGCTCCACAGGTTCATAGTGGGGTACCATGCAGTCTGGCAAGTCTATGTGTAACAACAACTACAGTGTTCACACCAGTGGCACCTCTCTAGGGTAGTGTCCTGTGAACAGAAGAGCAATGTGTAACCTGCATCTCTGCACAGTACAGCCACTGCAGTGATCCCTGGCGTACCTGTGTCCACCATCCACCAAGTGAGGTATCACATGAACACTGCTACTGAGTGTCCATCTGTGATGTGCATAGGAATCTTGTTCCAAAGCATGGTGAGTGTCCTGTCTGGGAATGCAACCCCCAAGCACATCCCACACATTGTCGTGTGTGTGCACATATCCATGAGCATCATGCTCACAGTGGCTATTGTTTATGTCGCATATCCATTAACATATTTGCAGACATGGGCCCTGTCTTTGCAGCAGAGGTCACCCCTGAGTATGTAGTCCGCAAATGTGTACAGACGTGGTGTTTGTACTTCAGCCGCAAACTTTAACTGCCATAGCTCAATAAATGTCATGGCATTTTAATGTTGAGTTATTTAAAGCTGTTGTGTAAGGTACACCCTAAGCAGGGTGTTGTACCCATGAATGTGTGTATACGTTCGGTGTTCAGAGGTACAATGGGTGCCTATGTACCAGCTACACACCCAGTACAGACAAGTGTGGACACGTAGAAGGATATCCATGCCACAGTGGCAATGTGGTAATCACAGGAGTGTGTGCGACATACATGTGTAGTACGAACACGTACAATGTGACATGGATGTAGGGGACTAACACCTATGTGATAACCAGTGGGTGGATGGTGTACTGCAAAGGTGATGTTCATACCTAGTGTCATGCAGGTTGAGGCCATGATGTTCATATCAGGTATCCGTCACAGTGACACCCATATGGATGGGATCTGTATCAGCTGGTGAATCAACAACGGCGCTTGGTATGCAGTGGTCTGTAAAGCTAGGCAGGGAAGTCCCCTCAGTGGTAGCCTGTACCTCAGGGAAGCATATACCGAACATGAGGGCCCCATGACTGAGGACTGTGGTATGCCAAGTGTAACTAGAATGCAGTATGTGATATGTCATGCCACCCTCAGTGTGTGTGTCCCATCCATTAGCCACTTTGCATAACATCCTGAGACATATGTTTTGATGTGCAGGTGGATGTGGATGTTGTCAATACCAGAATGGAGAACGGTGCTGAAAGGCAGCGAGAGGACAATGCAGGCTGTGTGGACCTCCGTGTCATCATCAACTACTCTGGTGACTGTATGAAAGGTGTTCAACAGGTGTAGGAGGCATGCTGTGGCCCCAACAAGACCAACCCGGCTGGCATCAAAGGACCGGAGCACAACAAAGATTCAGCGAATGATGTCTATGATGATGTGCCCTATAGCCGTGCAGAACAGTCCAGTCAGGTGTGTAGGGCAATAGTCCCAGTTGTGCACTGTGGCACCACCTGTGTGGAGTGTAACTGTCGCTGTGTGCCAGTCAGGGGCCACAATGTCTGGTACAAGGCTATTACTGAATATGGTGTCCCAGTGGGGAGACATGTCGTTCAGAGGTCTGTGGACATCACAGCCTGGGATTTTGTAGGGTGACAAGGGGCCAGTGTCCTAGGACATATAGAGTGCAGGTCAGTACTGTGTAGGTGTGACAGCAGGTACACCACAATGTTCCTGCAGGGAATGTGGCCCCGTAGGTAGTGAGAGGGTGTAATGTTAGCATTGAAGCCATCAGACAGCATGTTGCCAACATCATCTGTTACTGTCATGTTCCAGAGTGACAGTTGTATGTGTGAGCAGATGTGGGTATTGCATATGACTACTGACATACCACCATAATGCCTTGTGGTACATCTCGGAATGTGTCGCAGTAATGTGTACGTAGCTAGTTATGGAGTATGTGATGAGGGATCCCGTGGCTCTACCGAGGCTGAGCAGTGAGTTACCCCACCCATGGGAATGTACACCACTGTGCAACAGCCCCCACCTGTTGTTGTAAAGTATGTCCATGGAACCGCACCCCCAGAATGGCATCTGTTATCTGGTGTGTACCATCATGGCTCTGTGTGGAATAGCACGATCCATTTTGTTATGTACGTGCTAATGAAGTGCACTGGGGTATGTCTCAGCATTTGTATGTGCATTGTCCACCTGCACGTGTGTCATGACGTCAACTACCACTGTCATAACACATCTGTAGTAGGTGTTGTAGTACTCTTCTACTGTGTATGCCGTGAAGTGTGTGGTGCCGGTATGTGGCTAACAAGGGTGAGTAGCATATGTTCGGATTCCACCAATGAGGGGATAACCCCAGGTGTGGAACAGCAGTCACATGTTGGTACTGTCCATGTCAAGGATACTGTTGGTCTTGGAGGTGGTGTGTATGGGTCAAACCAGCCAAGCAGAGGTTATGACTCACGGACAACGTACGCCTAATGTGTCAGTACATGTGCGGCTATCACAGTTAAGTGTGGGTTACTGTCAGTCTCACATCAGTAGCAGCAGTATGAGCCCAACTGTCCAGTACAGCATGAAATGAGGTCTGGTAACCGTGGGGTATGTTGAATCTGCAGCAGGTAACACTGTGCATAGCAGTTCTGGACACAGTTATTTGCACGTGGAGCACCTGTGATGCATTGTGCTAAGTAACCAGCCGGGATGTGTGTACAACATAGTGGAATATGGGGACACCTCAGCCGTGGGTGTGCCAGTCCAGGTACATGCCTGAGAGGTAACTCAACTACACAGTTAAGTGTGGGTTACTGTCAGTCTCACATCAGTAGCAGCAGTATGAGCCCAACTGTCCAGTACAGCATGAAATGAGGACTGGTAACCGTGGGGTATGTTGAATCCGCAGCAGGTAACACTGTGCATAGCAGTTCTGGACACAGTTATTTGCACGTGGAGCACCTGTGATGCATTGTGCTAAGTAACCAGCTGGGATGTGTGTACAACATAGTGGAATATGGGGACACCTCAGCCATGGGTGTGCCAGTCCAGGTACATGCCTAAGAGGTACGGTCTGTCTATAACTAGTCATTGCAGGTGAGCTCTGGAAAGCCAAGAGGCAGGTCCCAGTCACTGCAGAGATATTGAAGTGGTGCAGTATCAGGTGTGCCTTGCCTGCGTGCGTCACAGAGGATGATGTCAACCATTGTGCTACATGACCACATGTTTCGCTAGCCAGTTCCCATTCTGGTGGTGACTGTTATTGGACACTGTGCAAGACAGGCAGTATAAAGGCAGCAAGAGTCCAACATGTGATCCGTACTTCCAGGGCTGACAGGTGCAGGTCAACTGTGCCAAAGCATCATGTCGTTTGACCAGGTCTGTCAAAGTGGACAGATACCAGACACCTGTGGAATGACAGCAGAAGCATGGACAACTGTTGGAGTGACACAGTCGCTCATTGTACAGTGGTAACAGGTCCAGATGACTGCAAAATGCTCCCCAGGGCTCGGACCATACCATCAGGGCTACAACACTGGTGGGCTATTGCATCACACGTAGTCTGTGCCGTGAGATACAACTTCAGTCACACAAACATGGAAAATGACAGTCACATCGTACCTGCTGAGTTGTGGCATGTGTGCATAGGTTATGTTGCAGAACCAGTTACCTGACAGCAGGATGTAAGTGACTATCGCCTTGTGTAGCCTGCTGAGTGGAACAGCAGTGTGACCACCGACAGAGTCACCTATGACAGGTATGTTGTGTATGTTATGATACCCTATTGGTTGTATGTGATGGGCACACGTGTCTGTGGGCTATAGGTTGGTGTGGTTGTGTTTGGCGATGTGGGCTGCCATTGGTGCCCACACAGAGTATGGAGGGGTACTGTACAAGGTGTCTCCGTATGTGTGGCCTGTGGTGGGGATCATGTGGGACTATGTGATGAGTGGGGTGTGTTGCGAATGTTGCACATCCCCACATGACTGTCAGGTGCAGTCAGGCTTGGTGACAGTATAACCCCCAGCAGGACTGCATATGTGCATCCTCCACAGGCTGTACTGTTGTATGTTGCGAGGTGTGCATTGACTGTGTACATGGGAATAGCTCTATTGCCACATGTACAACATAGTCATCATAGTGACAGGCAATAGCACTGGTACGTGCCAGTTGGACATGCCTGTATATAAGTGGTACATGCCAGGTGGACACGCCATATAAACCACCATATCTCACGAGATATGTGAGTGATGTGTGTACGACAGCTGTTGTACTGTAAGCAAGCTGGAAATGTATGGACAGACAGTGTACCTGTGAGGACTGGTGTGGAATGGGTGCTAAACTAAGCAGTAGCTCATAAAGTGCCAAGAAGCTCTGAACAAGTGCCGAGCATGCCCATACAATACAGATAGGGTGTTGGATAATATCAACCCACAAGTGTTGACGACAGTCATGATTGGTGGCACCGCATCAGAACACTGCCGGGTATGGTCTGCAAGTCCATGAACCATTATCAATGTAGATGTTAGCAGTACAGATGTACAAGACAGTACGGATGTTTGACTACAAATGCCTTTGTATGTCACAGAAGTGTTCTACTAGTGTCCTGTTGACAGACTCACAACTACTAAAGGTGCTACAGTGACATGTGCATATCACACAGTGTCAGCTACAGTAAACCAGTGTTAATGTGTTGTACCCCACCCGCATTGTAGCCCATACCACACAGACAAATGTCAGCCATCTGTGTATGTGAGGATGTGAATGGCCATGACCTATGGGCAATAGGTGTCAGAGTGTTGTGAACAACATACAGAATGGGCTGTGTGTGTGAGGTGTGTGACATATGTGCACATTCTGGTGGATGATATCAGCAATGTCACCACTAGGGGAATACCCCTATACCCATTAAGTAACACCTAGACTGTGGTCAACATTATGGACACTGTGCTAGGGATGGTGTTGTGCAGTACACCTCCCTGAGCTGGAGACGTCTCCCTGGCCCTTTAGGTAGTCATCCGAGGTACCATGACATGACAGGGTGGTATCCATGAGCACGGAGATCATTGGACAGGCATACACAGCGTCCGTGTGACCAATATTGGAACACATATCACCCTCCAGGGGTAGGGCCCATGCATGGATGTCCGATACCAGCCTCCACAATACTCACCTCTAGTATGCAGCATGCTATCCACCTTGCATACAGACATATGCCACACTATGCTGTTGGACATGCTACATGTCCATAGCCTGATCTGAAAGACATACGTCATGGACAACCACCGTCCTACGACTAGGATGGCCACATGCTGGACAGGTCCCTGTGCCATACCTGTGACATACTCCTGCCATACCATGCAGCCCTGTCCACATAGCTGCACATATCATCCCTGTCATACATGGTGTGATGGCCATATGGTAGATGTAGTATCAACTATCTGGATCAGTAATGTGTCACTGATGCCCCTCGCGGTGGCGTAATGGGTGTCAGATACAGCTAGCAAACCCAGCCCATACATGCTATAGCCGATAACCTTACCTGCGAATGACGTCCGACTAGCCATTGTCCCGTGTCTATCACATGTGCAACACAGGTGATCTGTGGCAGGATGTTGAACAGCTGTACAGTGCAGTGTAGATGTCTATGGCACAGATGCATGTACAGGTTTCCATGCGTACTTTGTGCATTGTCACTGCCCAAGTCCATTAAGACTGTGTCTGTGTTGATATGTGACATATACACAGCATCAAGGTCAACAGCATTACCGTGGATACAGCCAGGCATATGCAGATAGGTAAGAACACCAGTGCAGGCAAACAGACATGCCCACATGAAGACAGACGTCACATGCAGTAGGAACATTGTAGTGAGGTGACACACATATATGGAGATGATATCCAATGCATAATGGGTGTTACATGTGTGTGACACATACATGCCAGTCATGTTAGTGTCATGTTGATTTGCAAAGATAACTGTGCAGATGTTCTAGAAATGTATGTGCAGCAGTATCACTGTACATGTCTGTAAATGTGACCTGTCACCTTCATCATGACATAGAGATAATGCCTCGTACACGCCTACCAGCATACAGCCGACAGGAGGATGATGTCCTAATCCCGTACCTCCATGAGAACTACGAGGTGTTATTTAGACATGTGCCACAGCACGCACAGCAGCGGGATGACCTGTGGCAGGATCTTCGCAAGAGGGTCAACGAAGTGGGTGGCCACAACCGCACCTAGCAGCAGGTGCGCAGACACTGCACGGACTTGATACGTCATGCAAAACAGCGTGCCACTGCAATCACCAGGGAACAAGGTGGAACAGGTGGTGGGCCACCAACCCAGCCTCCACTCACACACACAGAGGAGCGACTGGCCAGTCTGGGGACACCCTCAGAACAGCTCCCACAAACACTAGCTGCCATCGTGGAGGTGAGTGTCTCCCAACCAATGAGCCTGGAGATGCCTGGTAAGTCAGTACTGGACATATGGCCAGTATATCTCACGTATGTGCATGTGTCAGTGTACATCATGTAATGTAACAACATATGCAAGGTATGTGGACGCACATGCTGCATGCTACATTATGCTACCCTGTGTATGCACCATACCTCTGAACTGTACAGGTATTTGCAGGATGTCCAGATGTCTGCCTCATATTGTTGGTGTGTTCCCCTTAATATCTGTCCCTTTCTGACAAATAGCTGAGGAATGGAGTCATTAAATGATGACATACATTTGTGTTTACGACTGCACATTCCGTGTAAAAACCATGTGCATGCAAACCTGTTATTCTAGCAAATTTTGTAAGAGCAATATGTCACAGTTGTCCCTATGTGTCCCCATCATAGTAGGCTTTGTCCACATTTATTGTTCTAAGAGGTTGAGAGGTATGGTATGCACACATGTGCTTACTATATGCTATTGTACAGGCAAATGTGTTAACTTGCACAGTACACCCTGTGGCTGTCATACAGTCATGGATAATGTTCATACAGCTGTGTCACCCCTATACAGGTACCTCTGGCATGCCGCACAGACAAGAGTCCATTGCAGGTGAGACTGTCATCAGTATCAGGCATGTCAAAGCATAGATCTATTCGCCATGTGGCCAGTTAATACATGGATATACAGGTCGCATCACCCATCATCCACACAGGCCACCCATGTGCAATATATACAAATGAAATGACACACAGACATGAAACCACAGTATTTGTCATTGCTACATGTGTGTCCAGCTGTGCATACAATGGTGGAGGTGTTCTACAATGGAGGCATATGTACTATACAGTGGAACAAAACGTGTGGTACACATAACAGTACCACACAGTGAGCAGTGATATGGGCAGACCACAGGCATCACCATTGTGTTATATGCCCCTGCAATGGGTTCACACATTGTGATGTTCCATCCAACATGTCTCAGGCACATAGCGTTTTGGTTGCGATATTGTCACACTTTCCCATAACCCATACCCCACATACCACACATACACCTGTTGTCTGCATAGCCCTGTGGATGGTGACATATCTAACATCTCTGGGTGTATGTCATATGGGACAACACAGACATGTGTGATAGACGGCCATCACACACATGACCAACACATGTGCACACATGGCCATGGGGGATGGCCAGAGACATGTAGCCACACAGTAGATGGGATGTGGATACACCCTATCCCACTTTGTCCACACAAGGTCCAATTACAGCCGTACTAGACCGGTTGTACAGGTGATGTGGTACGCTGCACATCTTAAATGCCTGTGCACAGCTAGTGGAGGTGTCAGTGACGTCTACCTCATAAGATGTGTCGAACATGACGTCTGTGTCATAGCATGACAGTAGTCACCTTTACAGATTCCACTGACAGTGACACCAGGCCACAGATACTGTACTTTTCCCTTGCTGCCGTAGGACATCACTGTTAGCTGTGCACCTTGTGTGCGTGGTACATCAATGTCATGTGTGAAATGGTGACATGACAGGTCTGCTATGTGTGGACATGGTTGCCAGGCAGCTAACACTCTGTAGTCATCCAGCAGGGGTGTCATCTGTATGTCCTCCAGTGACCTGTCACATGACACAGCATGGTTTGGTGTGGTGTGTATACACCTCAGCATCGTGGGTCACAATCCACAGGTATGTCATGGGTATGCATGCAGTTCCGGATATGCAATGTGTACATATCATGCACTGTTTGGCACAGTGTCTGTACTTCACACTGTACAGCAATGTAGATGGCTCACAGTTCCCTACCATGTCCATGCACATTTGCTCAACATGCATTCTGTCTGTAGGGCATATGAACAACACCGTAATGTGATACCCAGTACGACGCTGTACATGTGTCAGGACACCATTGTGTCAGGCATGCATGCATGTTAATGCACACGTCAGCAGATTACATGTCAAGGTCACGTCAGCCATGTGTACTGTTATCCTGTTCTGGTCCACATGGTGTATCACGGGGATGTATGCATACTACCATGATCGTGTGAATTGCATGGATAATGATATGACACCTGCCTGCTGTAGTGTGCATTCCAGGGGGTATGCTTACAAACACTATTGATGTCTGAGCTGCATGCTGTCAGTTGTATCACAAGCATGCTGCATGCCATCTGTCATATCACATGCATGGTGTGTCAGTGTGTGTGTGTCAGTGTGTGTGTGTGTGTGTGTGTGTGTGTGTATGTGTGTGTGTGTGTGTCAGTGTGTGTGTATATGTGTCAGTGTGTGTGTGTGTGTGTGTGTGTGTGTCTCTTGTAATTTAGAGTCTGTCTTTGCATTCACAGGTGATGTAGGTGCATTACCCTCCTGCGGTCCATCTGATAGTGTCCCCTCAGATGCTAGCAGTGATGAACATATGCATGAGGTACAGGCAGGGATGTCAGGGGCTGAATCTGTGCCAACGGTTGCCATCCCAGCTATGTCCCCCTCTTCCCCTCACACAGTTCAGCTGCCAACACATACCGCATCACCAGTGGCCATAGAGAAGGACAGTCAGCATCTGTTAGCATTGAACAGGAACATGTGGTGGCTACAGAAGGTGTGTCTCCACACCATGGTGGCAGTGTACTGACTGCAGATGTGCCACACAGGCATGTGGCTAGTGCTGCTCGTAGGATGACCTCTGGCAGACATGCACCTGCAGGACATAGCGCAGCAGCTGGAATCACCAGACGCATGTTCCAGACTGTAATGGCGGCACAGGCATGTGCCGAATGGCAGAACAGAGAAGGGCAGAGGCTGCAGAGGGCTGCTATCCGTACCCTAAACAACAACATCCAGGCATTGGCAGGTGCTCAACAGCAGATTGCTGATGTTCTGGACAGGCAATTGGGTGACATGGTCAGAATCCTTGACTGTGGCATGGCAATCTGTGAGCGTGAGCTGTCTGTGCTGGAACATCTGATAGGGGTGAGGCATAGGCCACGTGGATGTAGGCCAGCTACACCACCTAGTGCAGGTCAACATGAGCATGCCACCTCACATGGCCGCTCCCATAGTGCCGGTAGCAGTAGCAGTGCAGCTGGTGCTGCGCTGTCCACAGCAGGACACAGCAGGCCACGTGGACATGGCACTGGACATTCCCAGCAGGGACACGGTTCCAGTGGCCATGTGTCATCAGACAGTAGCCATTCTGTACCTCCACCTGGTAGTGCCCGTGCAACCCCTGGCAGGCACAGGACACATGGCCATGGCTGGTTGCAGTGAGCTGTACAACCTGGTCTCTACAATCTGGAGCTGTCGATAATACCCTTGTGTAGGCCTCACAAATGACAGAACTGTGTGCACACATACATGCACACAGCAAACACAACTGTAGGGCTCCACCACACCCACGTGCATACGGAACAGACATGTCCAATCAAATCACCGTCCCTTACCCACACACATGATGTCATCCATTGGTGCAGCCTATGCCCCTGGCAAACAGTATCACCCTGTGCATATGATGAAGCATGTACCGCATACCTGTCATCCACACCATCGGTGCAGGGATATGCTCAAATGGTCTGATGCACAGGGTGAACAGAATAGTAAGAGGTGTATCTGACATTACTTGTGTATGCATAGTGAGGGATGTGTATGTTGCATTGGTTGTGTGTGAATACTGAGAGATGTGTATGTGACATCGGTTGTTTACTGTCGACATGCACCAGACATACCATGTAGTCCAGGTGCAGCATGCATTGTGATATGTTCACAGTATGTGTCTCGGTTACAACAGTAACAGCATGTTGGTAATGATGCCCTGTTTCCCTCCTATGGTATACTGGCATGTGCCTACAGGTAGCAGTGTTTGCAGTCTCCCATGTGTAACTGTGGAGTACTCACAGGCACGTATGGCAATATCAGCATGCTAAACGTATCCTCAACCTGACATTTGGAAAGTCTAACATGACACAGATGTCCGCACATATACTGCACCTGAAGCATGTGGTCAGTTGAATAGGCTACAGTGGACAGAGACGTGATATACATACCAGGAAACATTACAGGTATGTTGACATGGTGCAGGGGTTGTACACGCGGTCTGGCCAATGATGACGTTAGAGGCCACTTGATAGTATGAGACCACACTGTGTAGCAGTAATACCCTGTCACATTACAGGAACATGCCCACATTCACGGGGTCTACAACACTATAACACACACCCCATAGTGTTGAGGTGAAGACCCTTGCCTATGTGGTCATAACCCTCACAGTACTTTGCACCCACATGACGTGACATAGAGAAGGAACATGCACAGGTAGCCAGTGCGGCTGGGACAGATGGCATCAACAGGGTAGTAGACTGCATCACCATGAGGGGTTAGTGATCCTGTTTTCACTGTATGGTAGCATACACCCTCACACCAAGCACCAGACAGCCATACATACATACACACACACACACACACACTGTGATGACCAGAAATGTGTATATGGATAGCCGATGTGTGTGATGCACCACACCTGCTGCTGTCATGCTTTCCACACTGCAGTATGTACAGATCTCTACAATGGTGTACAGGGATGTGTAACAACTGGGATGTAATCCCCACCATATGTGGCATATGTGGTCACACAAGCAGACACACATGGCAGTGCTGGGAATGATACACCTGCCATATGATGAGACGTTTGATAGACATGCAGCGGTATTATCCGCATTATGTGTACCAATGCTATGTCTGGCAAATGTGCTGCTATATGCACATGGGAGGATGCAAGTGTTACAGGTGTCATGTGACATGCAGTCGGTAACACCTAACCACTGTGTATGCGTTATGTCATCACCGTCAAGTAACAGTGACATAGCATACTGTTTGCACATGCGTGGTAGGATGGCGTGTAACACACCTGTGAGCCATCCCCTGCACACATCCATCTACACAGGTGGATCACCACTTTATGTACACACATCCCTCCATACGTGATGTACAACCAACCGTACTGTCTGTATGTCACCATATACAGGTGTCAATGATGGGGCTGCATTGCGACTGCATGTTGTAGTTAGGCGCAGCTGTGTTACGGACATCGGCCACTGCACATGCATGGTTGCTGCATGCACAGTACAGATTGTACATGTGTGTTGGTCCTACATATGTCTCCTGTAGCCATGTTTGCATGCATTGCTATTGGTGGACATGTGTGTTGACATACATAACTCATGGACTGTGGTATGATATCATGGGTGTCATGGGTGAATAGTGCAGGGGAGTATGTCCTCGGTCAACATTGCTACCTCCTGTACTGTGAGCATTCAACAGACATGGACCCACCTTCCATTTGCGTGTGTATGATTGCTCAGGCCACTGTTCTGCTTGGGAGACAGCAAAGGCTATGCTATGTACATATGTGTTGTGTGTGTGGTCCATGCACACATCCACTGCAATCACATGTATGACATATCCAAACATGTGTGTTCGTTGGTGTACAGCAACACTCATCTGTCACAGCTGTGTAAGACCCGGGGCCCCTGGTATGTCTTGAGCTGACCTGGTCATGTATAGTGGTATCATTGCAATGCATAACACCTGTTGGAACCCTGTCAGTACATGTGTACTCTGCACAGCTGCTGTAGACCTCTGTACAGTCCACTGGTCATGTGTCACATGGTGTTGTGGTAATGTATGGCTGTGTATTGCTGCACCAACGACACGGTGATGTCTTGAGGGCTACAGTGTAGACTGCGGTGTGTACGTCTGTGATCTGCACCTGTGACAGCTGTGATGGCACCTGAGTGTGTACTGGTCACTGCATGTGTGTGACCGCCCTGTGCGTGGGGACAGTTATACCTTACTGTGCCCTTCTGTGTTTAGACTCCGTCTGCATGCATGATGGCCCTTTGCAACTGCTAAGTGTGTGAGCATGCCCAGTACGCTGTTGTATAGATGGACACACAGGAC